>NW_007064786.1:0-3982 GCF_000164805.1 Carlito syrichta
GGTCCGGCTGCATTCGAGGCGGCGGGGGCCTGCGGCGCCTCGACCTGCCCCGCGGACCTTAGACGGACCTCCGAGGCGCGGCGCAGGGCGGCCTCTGAGAAGACGGCGGGACTGTCGCGTGAACCCCGAAATGCCGCCGGCCCGGAACACCGAGGCTCGTGGTCCTGAGATCGGGGCCCAGGGGGCTCCCTGGCCCAGCCCCCGCCGTGCCCAGGGCGCTCTCTGCGGCCAGAAAGTCCGCGTGCAGCGCTTCAGCAAGTGTCGCTTTAATTTTTCAGGATTTTTTTTTCACGTTTGTGGAGATTCTCAGTTTTTTGTTTGTGTTCGTGTTTTTCCCACTCCTGGCTAATTTTTGTATTTTTTGGTAGGGACGAGGTCTCGATATGTTGCTAGGCTGGTCTTGAACTCCTGGGCTCAAGCGATCCCCTGTCGGCCCCCCAAAGCGCTGGGGTGACGCCCGGCCTCCGTTTGGAAGACGCTAGCAGAGCCTTGCAAGGTCTTGTATTGTGCAGTTGTTCCACACCAACAGGCTCGAAGTCACTGTCATCGCAACGAAACGTCCTCTCCGAGCATATCGAGCTGGTGGTGTGGAGACGCCCACCCGTTGCTCTTCCTCTGCCTGTCCTGTTGCAGCAGCTTCTGCTGACTGATCTTGTGTTCCGAAGGGCTGAGTGAAAGCTCTTCTAAAATAAGCTCTGTCACAAACTTAGATGGTTTGAGTTGCTACACACTATTCACTTGGAGGATGCTCTACACTAAGACTCCGGGAGTATTGCTCCTTGCTTGGTCGTTAATTAGCAACTAGATTCATTGCAGCAGTATGTATTCACTCTTTTACTCATTCAGGTCCATTTTTCCATGAAACTCTTCCCTGGTTTACTAGACTACCATCAGGGTTTTAGCCAAGAATTTTTTTTTTTTTTTTTTTTTTGAGTCAGAGTTTCTGCGGCCCAGGCTGCAGTGCAGTGGCACACTCAATACAGCCACCGCAGCCTCGACCTGCTGGGCCACTCGGCGGATCCTTCTGCTTCTGCCTTCCAAGTAGCTGGAGGAACCACAGGCACATGCTACCATGCCCAGCTTGTTTTTTTGTTTATTGTAGAAATGAAGTCTCACCAAGTTGCCCAGGCTGGTCACAAAAACTGAGAATTTAAAATTGAGAAAAAAAGTTTTTGTCATAATTTAAGTAAAAATCATGATTTATCTTACATAAAAATAATTTTAAAAATAAATATTTGGACCAGGCGAGGTGACTCACGCTGTCCATCCCAGCACTTTGGGAGGCGTAGGCAAGAGGATCGCCTGAACCCACAGGTTCGAGACCAGCCTGGCAACATGGCAAGACGTCATCTCTACAGTAAATCAAAAAATTAGCCTAGTGTAGTGGTGCAAGCCTGTAGTTTCAACCACTTGGGAGGCTGAGTCAGAAGGATCACCTGAACCCAGCAGATTGAGTCTTCGGTGGCCATGAGCATGCCACCACACTCCAGGCTGGGCTAACAGCATTAGTCATAATTTCCAACAACCCACATGTCCATCAACTGGTGAATAGATAAGTGAATGCAGTATGTCCATACAGTGGAATATTATTCAGCCATAAAGAGTGAAGTTGAGCCGGGCTCGGTGGCTCAGCCTGTAGTCCCGCGCCTTTTTTGAGGCGGAGGTGAGTGGATGGCCTGAGCCCGCGGGTTCGAGACCCGCCTGGGCCGCGAGACCTCATCTCTCCAATAAATCAAAAAAATCAGCCGGGCGTGGTAGCGCGCGCCTGTAATTCCGGCTACTCGGAAGGCTGAGGCGGAAGGATCGCCGGAGCCCAGCAGGCGAGGCTGCGGTGGCCGGGAGCGGCCACCGCGCTCCAGTCTGGGCGACAGAGTGAGACTCCAATTCAAAAAAAAAAAGAGTGAAGTTCTGTTACATGCTACAGCACAGACAAGCCTTGAAGACATTACACTAAGTAAAATAAGACACATAAAGAGCACATATTATTTGATTCCACGTTTGGGGACTATCCTTTCAAGACCAGTATAGGCAAATCTCTAAAGGTAGAAGGAAATGAGGGGTTGCTCAGGGTTGGGAAGGTGGGTAGTAGAGAACAAAAGTTAAAGGTTATGTAATTTTTAGACTGACAAAAATGTTCTAAAATTGACTGGGTGATTGCACAACCCTGAATGCACTAAAAGCCTTTAAACTACACCTTAAGTGGGTGAGTCACATGTGAATTATATCTCAACAAATCTGCAACTAACATTGTGTGTGTGCTTCTGGGCGTGTGAATGGCGTTACTCTATATCAATCACAAAAGCATACTGCTCACTCCCAAGAGGCAACTTGAAGACTGAAGCAGAAGCTTGTGTGTCAAATACTTGTATGACCACTGAAAACCTCACAAATTTTCTTCTCTCTGGTCGTCAGTTTCCTTATTTGTAAACTAAAGTAATAGACCAGGCTTGATAGCTCACCCTCTAGTCCCAGCATTTTGGGATTGCCTGAGCCTGTGGGTTCGAGACCAGCCTGGGCAACTTGGCGAGACCTCGTCTCTACAATAAATTTTAAAATCAATCAGGCGTGGTAGCGCATTCCTGTAGTCCCAGCTACTTGAAAGACTGAATTCGGGCTCGGTGGCTCAGCCTGTAATTCAGCGCCTTGGGAGGCCCAGGTGAGTGGATTGCCTGAGCCCGCGGGTTCAAGACCCGCCTGGGCAGCTTGGTGAGACCTAGTCTCTACAATAAATCAAAAAATTAGCCGGGCGTGGTAGCATGCGCCTGTAGTTCCACCTACCTGGAAGGCTGAGGCGGAAGGATCTCTGGAGCCCAGCAGGTCGAGGCTCCGGTGGCCGGGAGCGGCCGCTGCCCTCCAGCCTGGGTGACAGAGTGAGACTCCAACTCAAAAGAATAAAAAAAAATAAAGTATTAAGTTGTGGCCAGACTCAGTGGCTCAGCCTGTAATCCCAGCACTTAGGCCAAGGCGAGTGGATTGCCTGAGTCCGCAGGTTCGAGGTCAGCCCGGACAACTTGACGAGACCCCCCGTCTCTAAAATAAAAAGAATTCGCTGGGCAGCTGGTCTCGGTGGCTCAGCCTATAATCCCTCGCCTTTGGGAGGCTGAGGTGAGTGTATTGCCTGAGCCCGCGGGTTCGAGACCTGCCTGGGCAACTTGGCGAGACCTCATCTCTACCATAAAATCAAAAAATCAGCCAAGCGTGGTAGTGCGTGCCTGTAATTCCAGCTACTTGGAAGGCTGAGGCGGAAGGATCGCCGGAGCCCAGCAGGTCGAGGCTGTGGCCCGGGAGCGGCCACTGCACTCCAGTCTGGGTGACAGAGTGAGACTCCAACTCAAAAAAAAAAAAAAAAAAGAATTAGGTGGACATGATGATGCCTGCCTATAGTTCCAGCTACTCAGAAGGCTGAGGCAGAAGGATCACCTGAGTCCAGCAGGTCTTTGGCGACAAAGTGTGACCCCCAACACACACACAAAAAGAAAAGAAACCGTAATGACTTTGTTTCATCACTGCACTCCTTGGCCCTGGAGTTCTTGGCTCCAGAATCCATGCTCTTAACCACTTCATCATGCCACTTGTCTAGAACAGCCTTCTTCTCATTCTTTTATTATTATTATCATTTTTTTAGTAGGAATCTCACTCTGTTGCTCAGACTGGAGTGCAGTGACGTGCTCATGGCTACCGCAGCCTCAGCCTGCTGGGCTCAGGCGATTCTTCCACCTCAGCCTTCCAAGTACCTGGAACCACAGGTACGCACCACCGTGCCCACCTAATGTTTTGAATTATTGTAGAGATGAGGTCTCGCCAAGTTGCCCAGGCAGGTCTTGAACCCCTTGACTCAGACAATCCTCTTGCCTCAGCCTTCCAAAGTGCTGCGATGACAGACATCAGCCCCGGTGCCTGGCAGCCATGGTATCCTTTTTTTTTTTTAAGTTGGAGTCTCACTCTGTTGCTGAGACCGGAGTGCAGTGGCTGCTCCCGGCCC
>NW_007064786.1:4318-9019 GCF_000164805.1 Carlito syrichta
GCCTTCCAAGTAGCCGGAATTACAGGCATGTGCTACCACGCCCAGCTGATTTTTTGATTTATTGTAGAGACGAGGTCTCGCTGCCCAGCCGGGTCTCGAACCCGCGGGCTCAGGCCATCACTCACCTCAGCCTCCCAAAGGCACAGGATTACAGGCTGAGCCACCGAGCCCGGCTACCAATTTATCTTTTATTATGGGCCTCATCATATTCCTCATTTTTGTTTTATTAAATTTGCTTATTTAAATCGGTAAAAAATTTAATATATTTATTGTGCACAGCATGATGTTTTGAAATACATTTACATTACACAATGAGTAAATCAAGCTAAATAACATCACATATTTATCGATCATTGTGGTATGAACCCATAACATCTACTCTCAGCAATTTTTTATTTATTTATTTTATTTTTTATTTATTTATTTATTTTTATTTTTATTTTTATTTTTTTCAGTTGGAGTCTCAGTCTATTGCCCAGACTGGGGTGCAGTGGCATGCTTATGGCTACAACAGCCTCGACTTGTTGGGTTCTGGCGATCCTTCCAAGTAGCTGGAACCACAGGCGTGCACCAATACACCCAGTTAATTTTATTTTTGTTTTTATTTGAGTTGGAGTCTCACTCTGTCACCCAGACTGCAGTGCAGTGGCACACTCCCGGCCACCTCAGCCTCGACCTGCTTGGCTCCGGGAATCCTTCTGCCTCAGCCTTCCAAGTAGCCAGAACTACAGGCACACGCCACCCTGCCCAGCTAATTTTTGATTTATTGTAGAGATGAGGTCTCGCCAAGTTGCCCAGGTAGGTCTCAAACCCACGGGCTCAGGCAATCCATTCGCCTCAGACTCCCAAATTTCTGGGATTATGAGCTGAGCCACCAAGTCCGGCCTTAACTTTTTTTTTTTTTTTTAATCCATTGTAGAGGCAAGGTCTCGCCAAGCTGCTCAGAGCTGGTCTCAAGTCCCTGGGCTTAAGCAATCCTCTCACCTTTGCCTCCCAAAGTGCTGGGATTACAGGTGTGAGCCACCACTTTCAGCTAATTTTTCTTTATTTTTGTGGAGACAGTGTCTCACTATGTTACCTAGGCTGGTCTTGAACTCCTGAGCTCAAGCAATCCTCTCACATCCACCTCCCAAAATGCTAGGATGACAGGCATGAGCCACTGCGCCCAGCTAATTTTTTATTTTTATAAAGATGCGGGTCTCACTATATTGCCCAGGCTGGTTTTGAACTCCTGGACTCAAGTGATCCTTCTGCTCCTGCCTTCCAAAGTGCTGGGATTGTAGACATGAGCCACCGCACCCAGCCAACAATTTTTAAGATTAATATACTGTTATTAACCATAGTAACCATGCCGCGCAATAGAGATCTTAAACATATTCCTTCCATCTAACTGAGATGTGTATCCTTTGGCTGATACAGCCCCACCTCTCCCTGCCCCCCATGCTGCCACCCCAATCATCACACTTCTATCCTTCTGTGACATCAGCTTTCTTAGACTCTGCATGTGAGAGCACGTGTCATTAGTCTTTCTGTATCCATCTTATTTCACTTCACACCATCTCCTCCAAGTTCATCCATGTTGTCGCCAATGATGGGATTGCCTTCTTCTTTGTGGCTGATCGTGTTCCACTGTGTATGTAGGCTTTTCTTCATCCCTTCATCTGTTGATGGACACTGAAGCTGACTCCGCATCTTGGCTACTGTGAGACGTGATCTCCGAGGTACTGAGTTCACTTCTTGTGGGTGCATAGACAGTCATGGGATTACTGGATACACATAGTCCACCATTTATTTTTTGAGAAACCTCCCTACTGTTTCCCATAACGGCAGTCCTAATTACAGTCCTGGCAGTAGTGTCCCAGTGTTCCCTTTCCCCCGTGTCCTCACCGACACCCATGTTCTTTCATCTTCTTTTCAGGAGGCTTTCCAGCTGGGGTGCGGTTTTAACCCGCATTTCCTTGATGATAACTGTTCTTGAGCATTTTTTTTCACATACCCGTTGGCCACTTCTATGTCTTCTTTTAGTAAATGTCTATTAAAGTCCTTTGCCCATTTTTTCCTTTTTCTTTTCTTTTCTTTTTTTTTTTTTTAATCTTTATTTTTTATTCAGGGGGTGTGAGTGCATGTTTGTTACGTGGACATATCATGTGGTGGTGGTGGGGATTGGGTTTTAGGTGGCCCATTCCCCAGATAGCAAACATGGTGCCCCATAGGTAATTTCAGAACCCTGGCCCCCTTCCTCCCTTCCCTTATCAGCGTTCCCAGGGTCTGTTATTTCCATCTTTGTGACTGTTTGACTCTCACATATGAGTGGGAACATGCAGTGTTTGGTTTTCTGTTTCTGAGTCAGTTCACGTAAGGTGATGGCTTCGAGCTCCATCCATGTGGCTACAAAGGACACGACTCGCTTCTTTTTAATGGCTGCCCGCTTTTAAGTCAGGTTGTCTTCGTGCTGTGGGGCTACCTGCGCCCCTTGTGTGTTTTGGACATCAGCCCCTCATCACGGGCACAGGCTGGGCGTCCTTCCTCCCGGGCCGCAGCCCATCTCTTCCCTCTGTTGGGTGTTTCCTCGGCTGTGCAGAGGCTTTCTGGTGGAATGGAGTCTCATCTGCCTGTCTTTGCTTTTGTTCCCCATGCTCTCCTGTTCTTCACCGTCTTTCCCGGCAGCCCAGCCCACCCAAGTACCGCCTAAGCTTTGGAGGTGCTCACTGGAGAACAGAAGCAAATTTTAAAGAAGATTAGATGAGATTAGTTCAGAGATCCTTTCCAGCAATAAGATTCTGTGACCTTATAAAATAAGCCTAAAATAATTATTTGAAGGCCGAATTTTTGCCCACCTAATGTCCCCTATGTTGTCTACCATTATTTATATAATTTCTGTACTAAGTAGTGTTACAAGGAAAACTTCCAATAAAATAAACTTAACAGAATTTAATTGTGCAAAGAGCAACTTGCTCACCTGCCGCCCCTGAAGCAGAGGAGAGTCAGGGCGAAGCCAGCACTGCTGCCTGATCAGAGAGGATTTATGAAGCCAGGAGCGAGCTGCAGAAACAGCTAGATTGTTTGCAATTGGGCATGCTACTTATTTGAACATGCTTTGAACAGCTGGCCCCCTGGGATTCCCCGAAACTGACTGACACAGTGGTTGATAGTCTGTTTACACATCCAGTTAGGTGACAGTTCCCTGTATGGAAAAACCTTTGGGATAAGCCTGAGATATGTCAGGAAGCAGCTTCGGGCTACACTTAATTTAACAGTAGCTAGGCTCAGAGATTAAAATCTAAAATGAAGCAGTTCTAGAACTTTTGAATGATAGCATACATATGGAGGGATGCCCCCCCACAAACAAACAGAATTTATAACAAATTGTGTATTTATTCTCACACCTCTAAACTTCAGTCACCTTCAAAACACTCTCCGTTTGATTCATTGCATCTATAGAGACACTTTTTCCACTGCTCAGAACAGTTTTTGAACTCAACCGTTTTGATGCCTTTTAGAGCTTTTGCCGTTTTTTGTTTCACCTCTTTCACAATGGCAAACTGTTTCTTCCGAGGACTGTTTTCCTCTAGGGAAACAAACAAAAAAAAATTGCTTGGGGTGAGATTGGTTGAATAGGAAGGATGGGGAAGGGGTCACGCCATTTTTGGTCAGAAACTGCCGTACACTCAGCATGGTGTGGGCAGGTGCACTTGTCAATCAGCCATCATGAAATGGGTAAATGCAATGAAAGAACCTCCACATATATTCACTGAAGCCAAACGCAGCCTCTCATAACAAAACTAGCTGGTCCACTGATGCCAACAGGTTCCTAGAACACTTACTTAGCAGGGTAACCTGTTCTACAAGGAGGCCGCCCTCCAAAATTTTTGGTTTTGGGAGTCCCTCCTTTGTGTGTGTGTGTGTGTATGTGTGTGTGTGTGTGTGTGTGTGTGTGTGTACATGTGTACAGGCATGACACATATAAATGTACATTTTCGATACAAGGTCTCACCAAATTGCCCAGGCTGGTCTCAAGCCCCTGGACTTAGGCAATCCTCTTGCCTCAGTCTCCCAAAGTGCTGGGATAATAGGGGTGAGCCACCGTACCTGACTGATTTATTTTTAAATACTTTTTCCTACTACTGAAGGTAATATATACAAACTCAGTGATTTAGGAACAAAAAACAAACCACAACATAGAAAACCTGAAAAGTGCAAAGGAAAAAAAGAACAATAACCCTTGCATCTAAGAATGATCACTGTTAACATTTTTTATTTGTATATATTTGTTTATTTAGAGTAGGCATCTTACTCTTTCGCCCAGACTGGAGTGCAGTGGCATGCTCATGGCCACCACAGCCTCAATCTGCTGAATTCAGGTGATCCTTCCACCTCAGCCTTCCAGGTAGCTGGAACCACAGGCACACACCACCATGCCCAGCTAATTTTTGGATTTATTGTGGAGACAAGATCTTACCATGTTGCCCAAGCTGGTCTCGAACCTGTGGGCTCAGGTAATCCTCTCACTTCAATCTCCCAAAGTGCTGGATTACAGGCATAAGCCACCGCACCCTGTTGATTTATTTTAAAATACTTTTCCCAGCTGGGCTCGTGGCGCAGCCTGTAATTCCGCGCTTTGGGAGGCTGAGGTGAGTGGATTGCCTGAGCCCGCGGGTTCGAGACCTGCCTGGGCAACTTGGTGAGACCTCATCTCCACTA
>NW_007064787.1:0-719 GCF_000164805.1 Carlito syrichta
CTCTCTTCTCTGCTTCCCTCTGTTCCTCTCTCCCTGCCCCTGCCCATCTCTCTCCTCGTCTTCCTCCCTCATCAATCCGGGTGCCTTGCCTCCACCCTCCTGCCCCGTGAGTGCCGTGTTTAGGGCCCACCTGCAAGTGAGAACGTGGATCTTCTGGGCTCTGTTTCTGCGAGGATTCCCTGAGAACCACGGTCTCCAGCTGATCCATGTCACCAAGGCAGTGTGGTCTTCCCTGGGATGTGCCAGACACTGTTCTTTCCCCAATTGACTGTCCAGGGGCATCCGGGGTGGTTCCAATTTGGGCGATCGTCAGGAGGGCTGCCGTCAACATCCGCATGCAGGTGTCTGTGGGTAGCCTATTGATGCACCTTCCGGAATGTTTCTGGGAGTGGGACTGTGGGTCAGTCTCCTCTTAGTTCACAGTAATCCCAGCACTTTGGGAAGCTGAGGTGGGAGGATTGCTTTAGCCCAGGAGTTCCAGACAAGCCTGGGCAACATGGTGAGACCTGGTTTGAACTCAGGCTGGACAACATGGTGAGACCTCATCTCTACAAACAAAAATCAAAAAGTCACGTGGGTATGGTGGTGCTCACCTATAAATCCAGTTACTGAGGAGGCTGAGATGAAAGGATCACCTGAGTCCAGGAGGTTGAGGCTGCGGTGAGCTGTGATTGTTCCACTGCAATCCAGCCTAGCCGGCAGTTGGGTGAGACCCCAAC
>NW_007064788.1:0-1046 GCF_000164805.1 Carlito syrichta
GGGGGAGATGCTGGGGATAGGGTTTTCATTTCTGTTTCTTCCCTGTGTGCCCCTCCCTTTTTCAGAAACGCAGAATCAGCAGCCTACAGATACTGGCATGGAATTTTAAGGATGGGAATACAGGGATTTGATGAATGGTGGGGGCAGCAGTGAGACAGCTTTCCCTCTCTCCCCACCATGTAGGACCTCTGAGTTGGTGATAAATGGACTGAAGGAGATTGCTTCTGACTTTTCTTACCACTTACCCCCATGTTGTACCACTCTAGCACTGGGGCAAGACGAATAACTGGGACTGGGGAAGTACTGTGTGGGAGAATAGTTGCTGGGTGGGGTTCCCCAGGAACTGAGGGCTTTTTCCAGAGAGGAAGGAAAGGTTTCCCCGGGCCTGTTTCTGATCAGTGGAGTAAGTGCTGTTAGGCTCCTTCTGCCTGCCAGGGCTGTCTGTATCTCAAAGGTCTTGATCCCCTTGTGAGGGACAAGTTCTGGTTGGGTATTCTCTACGTTTTTTTACATTCTGCCTCTGTGTAAGATCTGTGGTCACTATATCAAAGTTTGAAAGTAATTTTTTGTAAAATGTATATACTTCATCTTGGGATATACAATTAAAGCTTGAAGTGTGTTTTTTGTCTCTTTTGCAGTAAGTACAGTAATTTTTAATTTTTACACAGGGATTTATTATTTGGTTTCACAAACATACATGTGAAGACTAAGTGAAATACCAAATGAAGCTGCTGGATGATGTGGGCAAGTGGATGATCTTTGGGGTCAGAACTAGGTCCACATCCCAGCTCGGTCGCCTGCTGGCAGTGTTGTCTTAGGCAGTTTGCTTAACCTTTTCTGAGACTAATTTTCCTCATTTATAAAATAGAATTAGTAGGCTGGGCTTGGTGGCTCAGCCTGTAATCCCATGCTTTGGGAGGCCTAAGTGAGTGGATTGCCTGAGCCCACGGGTTCGAGACCCACCTGGGCAACTTGGCCGAGACCTCATCTTTGCAATAAATCAAAAATTAGCCGGGCGTGGTAGCACACGCCTGTAGTTCCAGCTA
>NW_007064789.1:0-1321 GCF_000164805.1 Carlito syrichta
AGGTTGTACACGCCTCAAGAGAGCCTAATGCCTGATGATCTGGGGTGAAGCTGAGGCAGTGATGTTAGCACTGGAGAGTGACCACAAATACTTAACATTAGCAGCGAGATTTGACTGCACACCCACTACTTCATCCATGGAAAAGTGTCTTCCGTGAAACTGGTCCCTGATGCCAAAAAGGTTGAGGACCGCCGCCCTAGATGCCAGTAGTAGGCAACCCCTCTCTCCCCAGTTGCAAAAACTAAAATGTCTCCAGACATTGTCAGTATCCCCTGTGTGCGTGGTGGCAGGGGTGGGAGGAGTTGGGGGGGGGTCTCTAGTTGAGCACTATGCTCTCAAAAGAGGTGGACTTTTATTTTTATTAGATTGATTATAATATCACGTGTGACAGCTGTTCTGGAAGGTAAAATACTAAACTGTATACTTTGTATATTTTTAGTTGAATTGTCCCACTGAATATTTCTTCCCATTCTGGGTGAAATTGAAACTAGTTTACAATTGGAATTCATCCAAAACTCTTAAAAACTAAGTCGATTTTATTACTTAGAGGAAAGTTAAATGTTGCTAAGTATTATGAAAAAGGAAAGACACATTTAGAAACTACATATTTAATAGTCTGGAAAGCAGTTTTACCAAGGGAAGTTGAACTCAACTGTTTATTAGAAGTAAAGTTGGTGCTATCTCCTGCTATCCTAGCGGTTAGAGGGAGTTTGGTAGAAAACCATAAAAATGACAGGCATGTTGATAGAACTTCCTATTTTATAGAGTAGTGCTGCATACGTAATCTTAATGCTTTGCTTTTACATTATCAAGAGGTAGATGCCTTCACAAGCTCCTTGAAGGCTCTTAGCTGCTCCTCAGGGAGATACCACATAGCAGATGGCTAAGAGCTCCAACTCTGGAGTGGGGCTATTTGGTTTCACACCAGGCCCTGTCACTTCCTAGCTGAGTAACCTGGGGTAACCGAGTTACCTCTATGCCTCAGTGTCACTGGCTGTGAAGTAGGACCGGCTGTGAAGTAGAACTGTGTGAAGCATTCAGAACTGTGTTGGTACATAATCCATTTTTCAATAGGTGTTAGTTATTTTCATAGAGTAGGAACTCAAAAACTGTTAAATAAATGGAATTTTTAAAAATTCAAGTTGAAGAAGAAGCCAATCTTGTTTTTGCAATGGGAAGTATTATAGGTAATGGCAATCATAACATTTATTCAATGAAGAAAATGTACCAGGACCATGACTAGTATCTTCCTGACTGTCATTCTCATTATGTTCTGGAGTTAGAATTTTCCCCCACTCCCTCCCCAATTCAAGAATGAAAT
>NW_007064790.1:0-766 GCF_000164805.1 Carlito syrichta
CACCGTAAGAGCGCGGTCCATTTTCATGGGGAGAACGCATTTTTAGGCGATGCATGCATCACACTCATGACTGTTATTAGACAGATATCAATACCATTAACTGGTATTTTATTACCCCTTCTTCAACGTTCTTAAATAACCTTGATACAGAAACTAACCTGCTTTCTTTTTAGATACAGGAGGTTTAGCAGCTTGTTTTAGAATTAAATCTTCAAAAAATTTTGTACGTTCTTCTTTACCCGGTAACTGGACATTAAAAATCTCTCCATAGCCACGGACAAACAATTCTTGCACCTTAAGAAAGAAAAGAAATGCAATATATGAGGTATATATGGACAGTCCCCGACTCACAAGGTTTAGACTTTACAGTGGTGTGCAAGCACTGTGCATCCGGCACAACCCCCGACCGACGGCAGGGTCATGTCCAAAACAAACCAAAAATCCAAGTCCTCAAAAATCCAGCAGCATCTCTAAGCAGCATATACACATATGCAGCATACACACACACACACACACACACACACACACACAAATGGATGTGAAATGCATGCACCAAGCATTTAATATACTAATGGGTTTTAATACACATATTTTTAATGACAATCTAAGTTATATCAAGAATGAATGAATCAATCTATCTATCTATCTATCTATCTATCTATCTATCTATCTTTGAGTTAGAGTCTCACTCCCTCACCCAGGCAGAAGGGCAGTGGAACGCTCCTGGCCACCGCAGCCTCGACCTGCTGGGCTCCGGCGATCCTTC
>NW_007064791.1:0-2861 GCF_000164805.1 Carlito syrichta
ACAGGCATGCGCTACCACGCCCGGCTGATTTTTTGATTTATTGTAGAGATGAGGTCTTACTGCCCAGGCGGGTCTCGAACCCGCAGGCTGAGAAATCCACTCACCTCAGCCTCCCAAAGGCGCGGGATTACAGGCTGAGCCACCGAGCCCGGCTTATTATGCAGCCTTTAAAGTGATATGAAATAATATGAATAAGTTACAGATGAATATTAACTGCAAAAAGTAACATGAAAGATATTTAGAGCCGGGCTCGGTGGCTCAGCCTGTAATCCCACGCCTTTGGGAGGCTACGGTGAGTGGATTGCCTGAGCCCGCAGGTTCGAGACCCGCCTGGTCAACTTGGCGGGACCTCATCTATACAATAAATAAAAAATTAGTCAGGCGTGGTAGCGCATGCCTGTAATTCTGGCTACTCGGAAGGCTGAGGTGGAAGGATCGCCGGAGCCCCAGTGGGTTGAGGCTGCGGTGGCCAGGAGCGGCCACTGCACTCCTATCTGGGCGATGGGGTGAAACTCCAACTCAAAAAAAAAAAGAACGATATTTAGTATTATAACTATGTAAAAACAAAACTGTACAGAAAAAAATTAGTGGGGAAAACAAAAGTAGTTGTGTTAGGGTGTTTCTTTTCTTCTTTTTTTTTTTTTTGAGTCAGTCTCACCTGTCACTCAGGCTGGAGTGCAGTGGAATGATCATGGCCACCGCAACCTCGACCTGCTGGGCTCAGACAATCCTTCTGCCTCAGCTTTCCAAGTAGCTGGAACTATAGGCATACACCATCATGCCCAGCTAATTTTATGATTTATTGTAGAGACAGGGTGGTATTAAACCCCTGGGGTCTTTCTTCTTATTCTGTATTTTTGAGATGTAACAATGTGCTTTTTTTTTCTTTTTTTTTTTTTGAGTCCTGTTCTCAGGGTCTTACTCTGTTGCCCAGGCTACAGTGCGGTGGCACACTCATGGCTCACTGCAGCCTTCGCCTCCTGGGCTAAGTCAATCCTTCCTCCTCAACCTCCCAAGTAGTTGGGACTACAGACACATGCCACCGTGCCCAGTTTATTTTTTTATTTTTTGTAGAGATGAGGAGATCTTGCTATGTAGCCCAGGCTGGTCTCTAACTCCTGGGCTCAGCAGTCCTCCTGCCCTGACCTCCCAAAGTGCTAGGATTACAGGCATGAGCCACCATAACCGGCCTGTAATGTACTTTTTATCACTTTATAAAAAGAATCTCAATATTTATTTATTTTTTGAGTTGGAGTCTCACTCTGTCGCCCAGACTGGCGTACAGTAGCCGCTCCTGGCCACTGCAGCCTCGACCTGCTGGGCTCCGGCGATCCTTCCGCCTCAGCCTTCCGGGTAGCCGGGATTACAGGCATGCGCTACCACGCCCGGCTGATTTTTTGATTTATTGTAGAGATGAGGTCTCGCTGCCCAGGTGGGTCTCGAACCCCCGGGCTCAGGCAATCCACTAACCTCAGCCTCCCAAAAGCGCAGGATTACAGGCTGAGCCACCGAGCCCAGCTAGAATCTCAATATTAATTGGGATTTTTGGTATGATCCCCAAAAATAAGGTAACAACCCAATTTTGGTAAATGGAACAGGTAAAAAGCTGGGCACAGTGGCTCAAGCCTGTAATCTTAGCACTTTGGGAGACAAAGGCAAGAAGGTTGCCCTGAGTCCTGGGATTCAAGACCACCCTGGACAACTTGGCGAGACCACAACTCTACAATAAATCAAAAAATTAGCTGGATGTGGTGGTGCATGCTTGTAGTCCCAGGTACCTGGAAGGCTGAGGTGGAAGGATTGCCTGAACCCAGCAGGTTGGGGCTGCACTGGCCGTGAGCGTGCCAACTGCACTCCAGCCTGGGCGATGGAGTGGAACTCTGACTCAAAAAAAAAGGAGAGAGAGAAGGTAAAGGCTTGCACTTTCCTTTTCCACAACACCATCCCATTGATTCTGCTTCATGCTCAATTTCCCATGGCAGTTATGACACGTGGATCCCGGCCAGTGAAATTGAGGCGTCTGTGGAAGATGCTCCCACTCCTGAGAAACCTAGGAAGGTGAGCTTTTCTTGTATTCCCTGCCCTAAGAAGAATATCAAGACCAGAGCACTCTTGGGAAGTGAAACAGAGGTGTCTGTGCCCTTGAGCATTTCCTGTTAAGGGTCCCCAGACAGCTGTGGCTTCCCAGCTTCCCTGCAGCTCGTTCTGCCTTTGTACTGTAGGTTCATGCAAAGTGGATCCTGGACACAGACACCTTCAATGAATGGATGAATGAGGAAGACTACGAAGTCAATGATGACAAAAGCCCTGTCTCCCGCCGAAAGAAGATTTCGGCTAAGACATTGACAGATGAGGTGAAAAATCGTATTCTTTCTTCCCGGCACCCTTAGCCTAAGTCTGAGAACAAGTCTTCACTGGGGATTGTAGGCTGACATTTGTCCCAATTCTCCAACCTGCAGGTGAACAGCCCAGATTCAGATCGACGGGACAAGAAGGGGGGAAACTATAAGAAGAGGAAGCGCTCCCCCTCTCCTTCACCAACCCCAGAAGCTAAGAAGAAGAATGCTAAGAAGGGGTATGCCAGCCCCTAGCCTGCCCTCACGTTCACCATCCCTCCTCACCACATTGAAGGAAGGCAAGACAAATGCTTTCTACTAACCACCTAGCCCTGGCCGGAGCGTGCCATAATACTGCAGGTGCCCAGGAGAAAGCATGAAGAGATCCCTAGCTCTCAGTTGTGAGTTCGCATCCCAGCCATTAGTCAACTCAAAGAGAGCTTCATCCAGGGATGAGCCTTTGCCATTTCTTTTTTTTTTTTTGAGTTGGAGTCTTACTCTGTCGCCCAGACTAGAGTGCAGTGG
>NW_007064791.1:2881-3766 GCF_000164805.1 Carlito syrichta
CCTGCTGGGCTCCGGCAATCCTTCCACCTCAGCCTTTCAAGTAGCTGGAACTACAGGTGCACGCTACCACGCCCAGCTAGTTTTTGATTTATTGTAGAGACGAGGTCTCGCCAAGTTGCCTGGGCGAGTCTTGAACCTGCAGGCTCAGGCAATCCTTCGCCTCAGCCTCCCAGAGTGCTGGGATTACAGGCTGAGCCACCAAGCCTGGCCTCTTTGCCACTTCTTAATACTCTGCAGTTACTGGTTTCTATGTGTGCTCAATTTTGCTCTTAGGATTCTCTCTCACTTCCCTTCCCTTGAACTTCAACTTCCGATGACTCCTTGGCCAAGGATAACTGAGTTCTCTTTCACTCTTTCCTTCCCAGTCCTTCAACACCTTACACCAAGTCAAAGCGTGGTCACAGAGAAGAGGAGCAAGAAGACCTGACAAAGGACATGGATGAGCCCTCCCCAGTCCCCAACATAGAAGAGGTGACACTGCCCAAAACAGGTACAGGCCAGGCCAAGCTTCTGGGACCCCCCACTCCCTGTCCTGCCCCTACCATGCCAAACTTCTGAGTGAGCTGATGTCTCAGGACTAGTGGATCTTCCCTTAAATTTAGCTGGCAGTTGAAATTGTTTTCATTACCTTGGGAAATCCTCTGACTTTACACTCATAGCTGAGTTACAGATGGTGCTTTGCGCCTGACAGTAGTCTTCAAACTCTTTTTGGTTATGCCCTCCCATTGGTAAAATACTTTATTTATTTATTTTTGAGTCGGAGTTTCACTCTGTCGCCCAGACTGGAGTGCAGTAGCCGCTCCCGGCCACCGCAGCCTCGACCCGCTGGGCTCCGGTGATCCTTCTGTCTCAGCCTTCCAAGTAGCTGGAACTACAGGCCTGCAC
>NW_007064791.1:4008-14418 GCF_000164805.1 Carlito syrichta
AGTCAATCCACTCACCTCAGCCTCCCAAAGGCGCGGGATTACAGGCTGAGTCACCGAGCCTGGCTCTGAGAACATTATAAAACACATGCAAACATATCTAAAAAATGGAAAAATGTAAAGGATAACCAGCCTGGAGAGAAGTTCTGACATTCTCTTCCTGTGTTCCAGTGGATCGTCTTTTGCATGCTATGTGAGGACTCCACTTTGGAGACCACTGCCCTGTGATACTGGTTTACAGCCTGTATTCTGCAGACTAGCCCCAAGTATTCCAGGGGTATATTTCAGGGTGCCACGGAGAGAAACTAGTTCTGGTTTCCACTCCCTCATTAGTCAGCTCTCTATGTTTTCTTCTGAGTTTTTGTGTTTGCATTCAGTTGAGGAAAGTGTCCTCTACTTTCAAAAATGCTTAAGATCTAACCACTTCTCTACGGAGTTATTTGGTCAGGCTCAGTCCATTAAAAGCTTACAGATGCACAGATGGAGATAAGGACCTGTCAAAGACAAGGACTTAGAATGTACATAGAGAAAGAAGTGAAGTGAATTTTTGGTTGGAAATGGGGGAATGTAGCAAGTGCGTTTCAAGAACTAGAGTGATCGTGACTGAAGAGAGTTACTGTATTATATGATCAGATGGAGAAACTTTGGAGAAAGTGGGATCTCTAGAACTAAGAAGAGTGGGGAGGTGAGGGCTTGAATTGGACAGCATCTGCCTGATAAAATGACTCTCTCTTTTGGCAGTCAACACTAAGAAGGACTCAGAGTCAGCCCCAGTCAAAGGTGGCACCATGACTGACCTGGGTAAGACAGAGCCTCCTGAGCAAAACAGAGTCTGGGTGGGGTGGAGGCTCAGCTACCATCTTTCCTCCCACCCGGTGAGGCTCTTTGGTAGGCCTCTCCTGCCCCTAAGGAGGCTCCAGCCTTACACCTTCTGTCTTCCTCTTTCAGATGAACAGGAGGATGAAAGCATGGAGACCACGGGCAAGGTGGAGCCAGTTTAGAGAGGCCCTACCTCTCTATGTGATTCTGATTTGTGATTATAAAGTTCCTTCTGCCCAGTCCTTTCCCACCTTAGACTACCTCTAGCTGTTGGCTCAGACTCTGATCCTTTCAGAGTCTGGGGGCCCATGGCTGCTCATTCCCACCACCCGTCTCGGTGTCCACATTCCCGGGGCATGGGAAAAGCACGAGGTTGATGGGGGCAGTGGGAATGCCGAGCGTGCAGCAGCCTCCATACTCATAGGACGAGGATGAGAACAGCACAGGGAACAAGGGGGAGCAGACCAAGAACCCAGACCTGCACGAGGACAACGTGACGGAGCAGACCCACCACATCATCATCCCCAGCTACGCAGCCTGGTTTGACTACAACAGGTACTGCTTGCTGCTCATCCCTCAGCGAGTGCTTATTCCTGGGCTCCGGGGATCACCAAGCTGGTCCTCATCCTGCCTCTCAGCTAGGTAGATCCGGGTACGCTTCAGCCTTGGCGTGCTCCTGGTGGCTTTCTGAGTTTCGCACCTCTCATGGATGTTCTCTGCAAGCTCTAAGCTTCTACTTCCTTCCTGTGATCTCACGCTGTTTGCCCACTCTGCTCTCTGGACTTTTCCTCCCTTTGGGGCTCCCATCCCTCCACTAGTGCCTTCTTCTGAAACCACTTTGGCTTCTCTTGCAGCGTTCATGCCATTGAGCGGAGGGCTCTCCCTGAGTTCTTTAACGGCAAGAACAAGTCCAAGACTCCGGAGATGTAAGGAGAGCTCAGCTCATAACTCTTCTCCCCCATCCCCATTCACCCTTCCTGATCTAGCAACACTCACTTCAGCAAACATTTCTTGAGCTCCTTCCATGAGCCAGGCACTGTGCTAGGCTTACAGAGACAGAATATCTGCTGTTAGGCAGCCCTCACCTAGCACATGGACATGTGTTCTTTAGAATTTGCCCAAGGTGATATATACATATATATTATTTATCTATTTATTTATTTGAGTTGGAATCTCACTCTTGACCCGGCTGGAGTACAGCGGCATGCACATAGCCACTGCAGCCTCAACCTGCGGGACTTAGGCAATCCTTCCACCTCAGCCTTCCAAGTAGCCAGAACTACAGGCATGCACCACCACGCCTGGCTAATTTTTTGATTTATTGTAGAGATGAGGTCTCGCCAGGTTGCCCATGCTGATCTCAAACCCATGGGCTCAGGCAGTCCTCTCACCTTGGCCTCCTAAAATGCTAGGATTATAGGCCTGAGTCACTGTGCCCAGCCCCTGAGGTGATATTAAGCGTGCTCTTCTATACAAAACAAGTACCTGCTTCAGTGCCTCCAACTCTTAATGGGTACAGATCTTTTCAATCCATAATTATTGATAATGTCTATAATGCAGGTACTCCCAGCACAAGTAATACCTTTGACTGAAGAGTACATGACTATTCCCAGACTGGTTACTGAGAGTAGGGTTTTTCTGTTTTTGTTTTGTTTTGTTTTGTTTTTTGAGTTGGAGTCTCACTCGGTCACCCAGACTGGAGTGCAGTGGCCGCTCCCGGCCACCACAGCCTCGACCTGCTGGGCTCCGGCGATCCTTCCGCCTCAGCCTTCCAAGTAGCTGGAACTACAGGCACGCGCTTCCACGCCTGGCTAATTTTTTGATTTATTGTAGAGATGAGGTTTTGCCTGTCCAGTGGGTCTCGAACCCACGGGCTCAGGCAATCCACTCACCTCAGCCTCCCAAAGGCACGGGATTACAGGCTGAGCCACCGAGCCCGGCTTGAGAGTGGGTTTTGATAGAGCAGCGAGGGAAGGAACTAAGAGAAAACCCAAGTTTGTGAATTGAGGGGTGGAGAGGGCTCCCCGGGGGTGAAGCATGGTATGATGTATAGGCTTGGGGCTCACAAGTCTTCATCAAGGTTTTGCCTCAGGCCAAACCCACTTGTCTTCGGGTGAGACCTGGCAGTAGTCTGTGGTTAGCGATACTACAGGATGATAACACGATGAAGATGAGACTGAGACCTGAACAAGTTTTCTTCCCAGCCATGCCTCAGCTCTCCCTGTCTAGGATCCTCCTCTTCTCTCCATGTTTCTTTCCCCGGAGCTTGGTGTGGGTCTCTCTTCCTCTCTTTCCTGGGGAAAGCAGTGTGTATGAATAGAAAGAAAGTAGTGATCAGGTGCAATGAGTTCACCATGGTGTACGGCAGGGTTGGAATAGAAAGTGAACTCCTGGTATAAGCTAGTGAATTATAATAATTGCCTACACCTATTGAGAGCTTATTGTCTCCTAGGCACTCTCCTAAGTGTCCAACATATGTGACTAATTTCATCTTTACATCAACCTTAGAGGTAGTTATTTTTATCTGCTTCAGTTCCCAGAAGGGGTATGAGAGGCTAAGTCATTTGCATAAGGTCACACAGCTAGTAGGTAGTAAAACCAGGATCTGAATCCTTTAATCTGACTGATGTTCGCAAACTTTACACTAACCACATAATAACTACTGTGTTTTGAGTGCCTACAGTATGTTGGGTACCATAATTGTACTTTGCAGGCCTCTCATTCTCACGGACATTTCGTTGTATAGATCTAGAGGAAACTGAGGTTCAAAAAATTGAAGTCACTTGTCAAGGCCATCATGGTAGAACTAAGATTCGAGCATAGATCTTGAGCTGGGCATGGTGGCTCATGCCTATAATCCCAGCATTTTGGGAGGCCTGGGCAGGAGGATCACTTGAGCCCAGGAATTCTGGGCAACATAATGAGACCTCATCTCTATAAAAATAAATAAATAGGCCAGGTATGGGGGCTCAAGCCTATAATCTCAGCACTTTGGGAGGCCGAGGCGAGAGGATTATCTGAGCCTGTGGGTGAGACCAGCCTGGGCAACATGGTGAGACCTCATCTCTACAAAAAAATTAAAAAATTAGCCAGGCATGGTAGTATATGCCTGTAGTTCAAGCTACTTGGGAGGCTGAGGTGAAAGGATCATCTGAGCCCAGCGGTCGAGGCTGCACTGACTGGGAGCCTGCCACTGCACTCCAGCCTGGGTGACAGAGTAAGACTCCAACTCAAAAAAAAAAAAAAAATTAGTAAATAAAAAGAAAATGAAGGCCATTGCTTTGCTGAACTCTGGTCTGGCCATGTGGCTCTTTGAGCTGTGGCCACCATTTTTTTTGAAAACAGGATTTATTGAGAGGATAGAAAAGCTCCCACAGTGGGAGGGGACCCGAGGGAGTTGTCCTGTGGCCACCATAATTTTCCTTGGAGAGGTGAACCTCCCCTCTCTCCCTCTCTCTCCAGTTTACTTTCTAGATAAACTGTATTTTCCAATCTAAAAAAAGAAAAGATCTTACCAACATCAAAACATGTACATATTTTTACTATGTCATGCTGATTAGCTGTGTGCATGAACACAGACTTCTTTTAACATCTGAATTTGGAAACAGGCATCTTTTCTTACCTGCTGATTCCTTGTTTTATAATTGGATGAGGCCAGGCATGGTGGCTTACAACTGTCATCCCAACTCTTTGAAAAGCCAGGGCGGGAGAATTGCTTGAGCCCAGGAGTTTGAGACTAGCCTAGGCAACATAGGGAGACCTCGTCTCTACAAAAAATAAAAAAATTAGCCAGGCATGGTAGTGTGTGCCTGTAGTCCCAGCTACTTGGGAGGCTGAGGTGGAACAACACCTGAGCCCAGGAGGTCAAAGCTGCAGTGGTTGTGCCACTGCACTCCAGCCTGGGCAACAGAATAAGATCCTAACTCAAAAAAACCCAAAAAACAAAAAACTAAGTTGAATAAACAATCCCCCAAGTATAGCCAAGGAGATCATTCATTTAACTAAAAAACCCTATCAAGAAAAAGTAAGACATATTTGAGTCCTTGCGTCTAGCACATAGCAGGCACTCAGTGTTTTGAGTCCAACAATCTAGCCAGCCACGGTGACTGACGCCTGTAATCCCAGCACTTTGGGAAGCGGAGGCGAGAGGATTGCCTGAGCCCAGGGATTCAAGACCAGCCTAGGCAACTTGGCAAGACCTCCCTCGTCTCTACAATAAATTTTAAAAATTAGCTGGGCGTGGTAGTGCGCACCCGTAGTTCCAGCTACTTGGAAGGCTGAGGCAGAAGGATCGCCTGAGCCCAGCAGGTTGAAGCTGTGGTGGCCATGAGCATGCCATTACACTCCAGCCAGGGCGACAGAGTGAGACTCCAACTCAAAAAAAAAAAAAAATCAGCCGGGCTCGGTGGCTCAGCCTGTAATCCCACACCTTTGGGAGGCTGAGGTGAGTGGATTGCCAGAGCCCGCGGGTTTGAGACCCGCCTGGGCAGCGAGACCTCATCTCTACAATAAATAAAAAAATCAGCCGGGCGTGGTAGCGCATGCCTGTAATTCCGGCTACTTGGAAGGCTGAGGCGGAATGATCGCCGGAGCCCAGCAGGTCGAGGCTGCGGTGGCTGGGAGTGGCCACTGCACTCCAGTCTCTACAATAAATTTTAAAAATTAGCTGGCGACAGAGTGAGCTCCAACTCAAAAAAAAAAATTCTACACTTCTTTATCATACAGGAAGAGCCATTAGCCCCCTTATCTTTCCTACCTTTCAGCCCTCAACAAACACTTATTTTTCTTCCTCTTGTTCATCTCTCTTCTAAGCTATCTGGCCTATCGAAACTTCATGATTGACACTTATCGGCTGAACCCCCAAGAATATCTCACCTCTACTGCCTGTCGCCGGAACCTGGCTGGTGATGTTTGTGCCATCATGAGGTGGGTCTTGCAGCTGAGGGGAAAGAGTATGTGAGAACGCCTGCCTTATGTGTCTTGGCAGAAGCAGAGATACTAGCAAGGAACATAGGGGGAACAGGCAGGAAAAAGCACCTCTAGAGAAAGGCCAAGTACAGGTTTGGGGAATGAGTGACTTGTGGGACTGGCATTGGTGCCTTCTGAAGCATGGGATAAAGGAGAAAGGAGCATGTCTGTAGGTGAAAGACACAGGTTCAGTTTCACTAGCTGTATGGGAAGAGGTGTCTGTAGGTGGGTGGACACAGAGGTCCAGGCTGGAGATGTGGAGTTGGGTATCACTGGCATGTGGGGGGTTGACTAGGGAGAGTAATTGGCGCTTCCTAGGGAGTATGGTGAGCAGAGAAGAGCCAGAGGAAGGTGAGAGAGGGCTTGACTTAGTGCCCCCACTTCTACCCCCAGCTGCCTCCTCGTGTACGGCTCTGACTGTCCCATGTGACCTGTCTTCCTCTCTCCTCACAGGGTCCATGCCTTCCTAGAACAGTGGGGTCTTATTAACTACCAGGTGGATGCTGAGAGCCGACCAACCCCAATGGGGCCCCCGCCCACCTCTCACTTCCATGTCTTGGCCGACACGCCATCAGGGCTGGTACCTCTGCAGCCCAAGACCCCACAGGTAGGGTAAGGGGCTGTGGGGACTGGGTGGGTTGGGCAAGACTGGGCTTCTTTGGGCTTTTCTTTTTCTGGGATATTAGGGTCACGGTTCAGGAGTGTTTTGAGTCTTCTTCCTTTTCTGTGGGATGCAGAGGGTTGCGGGAGTCAGCCCCATGATGAACACCCGCCCTCAGCCTCTACCTGAGGCTGTGGGGACCTGCCGAGAGAGGAGATGGCCTTGTGGACAAGGAGCGACAGGCTGATGTAGGGGATTGAGCAGATAGAGAAAAAATGGCTTGAAATTTAACTTGCATGAAATTTTTAAACTTTTGTCATCTTGCCCACATTTTTTCATTTTTGCCTCATAATTATTATCACCTCCATTTTTTTTCCATTTCCACTTCATCCGTTTTAAAAATTAAAAGGAGAAAGATGATGTGGCTTGCCCAAGGTCACAGAGTTCCAAATCTAGGATTAGAGCCTATTTGTCCAGCTCCTAAGAGAACCTGTAAAGATATATGTGCATACAAACAGATATCATGCCATCCACATGTTTTATTAATCATGAAGGGAGCATGGACCAGTGGCATGAGTGCCCCCAGAGCTTGCGGGCCGCCCAGCATTTGGTCTTGAGGCCTCCAGGACCTTGGCCTGATCATTCCTGCCCAGCTTCCATGACGCCAAGCTCTGTCCCCCAGGGCCGCCAGGTTGATGCTGATACCAAGGCTGGGCGAAAGGGCAAAGAGCTGGATGACCTGGTGCCAGAGACGGCTAAGGGCAAGCCAGAGCTGGTAGGTGGGGTGCAGACCCTGCTGGGCTTCTTATTTGCCCCTTTATTGGGGGGCCCCTGCCTGAGAAGAAGAGACATGAGCACAGAGGAGCTACAGCAGTGAGGGAGGAAGTCCAGCCAGAGGTGTCCCTGGCTTCATGAAAGAAGCTCCTTCTGTCTGTCTGCTCTCTGGCTGCCCCTGGCTCCAGTGGTCACACGTATTCACCTCCTTCTTTCCTCCACAAATAGCAGACCTCTGCTTCCCAACAAATGCTCAACTTTCCTGACAAAGGCAAAGAGAAGCCAACAGACATGCAGAACTTTGGGCTGCGCACAGACATGTACACGAAGAAGAACATCCCCTCCAAGGTAGGAGACGTGGGCCGACTTCGGGGCTAGGGGACCTTCGCACCTCAGAGACCACAGGGTCCTCTCTCCTGACCCGCCTGTGTTTCCCCTGCAGAGCAAAGCTGCGGCCAGTGCCACTCGCGAGTGGACAGAACAGGAAACCCTGCTACTCCTGGAGGTAATTGGGGCGAGGAAAGGAGTTGGAGTCTCACTCTGGAGGACCCAGAGGAGTTGGAGGCTCATCTCCTCTGGGTCCTCCATGAACACAGATGCGGTCGGGGGGCCAGCCAGGCTTGGGAGTGGGGAGTGATTGTGGAGTCTGGCGGGAGTCTCGCCCCTTCCCAATGCCTGTCACACTTGCCCCAGGGAATGGCTCCAGGCCGGAGATTGGGCCATTTCATTAGCTCCATGTCCTTTCCTGGCGCTACATCAAGCCCCTCCCCTTGAGCCAGCAGATACACAGGACACAGAGACCTTGGAAGCCAGCTGCCCTTCGTAGGACCAGGGGCATTGCCCTTGAAGGAAGGTAGCTAAGTAAGCAGAGTTTTGTTTCCACCACCATCAGGCACTGGAAATGTACAAAGATGACTGGAACAAGGTATCCGAGCACGTGGGAAGCCGCACCCAGGATGAGTGCATCTTGCATTTTCTTCGTCTTCCCATTGAAGACCCATACCTGGAGGACTCAGAGGCCTCCTTGGGCCCCTTGGCCTACCAGCCCATCCCCTTCAGTCAGTCGGGCAACCCTGTCATGAGCACTGTTGCCTTCCTGGCTTCTGTCGTTGATCCCCGAGTCGCTTCTGCTGCTGCAAAGTCAGCCCTAGGTATGGAGGGGAGTCCCACCTGGCCTTCTTAGTAGACTGTGGAACCCCCTCAAGTTTGGCTGCCTGCTGGCCTTCTCTGTGCTGGCCTTGGCTCAGGCACCTGTCTAGGCTCCATGTGGGTCTTAGATGAAGAGATGGGCTTTTGTGGAAGCTTCCACAGGGATTGCCATAACTGCCCCCGAGCCGCTCCCAGCTCACCTCCTCTGGGTCTTGCAGAGGAGTTCTCCAAGATGAAGGAAGAGGTCCCCACGGCCTTGGTGGAGGCCCATGTTCGGAAAGTGGAAGAGGCAGCCAAAGTGACAGGCAAGGCCGACCCAGCCTTTGGTCTGGAAAGCAGTGGCATTGCAGGGACCACCTCTGACGAGCCTGAACGGATCGGTAAGGCCTGGCAAGTCCCGGGTTTCTCCCCTTTCACCAAGAACCACAGCCACCCAGCCTCCCTGTGGCATCAGAGTACAACAGGAATGGGAGAACTGGTGGGGTTTTAACTTTTCCCAGGTCTTTACCTAAGTGACTATGGCTCCCTATGGCTTCTCTCGCAAAGATTTTGGCTGGTAGAAGGGACTGTCAGAAAAGTTGTAGAAAAACTGGGTGTGAGCCAGGCTTGGTGGCTCAGCCTGTAATCCCGCGCCTTGGGAGGCTGAGGTGAGTGGATTGCCTGAGTCTGCGGGTTCAAGACCTGCCTGGGCAACTTGTTGAGACCTCATCTCTACAATAAATTAGCCGGGTGTGGTAGCGCACGCCTGTAGTTCCAGTTACATGGAAGGCTGAGGCGGAAGGATCGCCGGAGCCCAGCAGGTCGAGGCTGCGGTGGCTGGGAGCAGCCACTGCACTCCAGTCTGGGCGACAGAGTGAGACTCCAACTCAAAAAAAAAAAAGAAAAAGAAAAACTGGGTGTGATAGCATGCGCCTGTAGTCCCAGGTACTAAGGAGGCTGAGGTGAGAGGCTCCCTTGAACCCAGGTGTTCAAGACCAGCCTGGGTGACACAGTGAGACACCACTAAAGAAAATAAAAAAGGGCTGTAGAGACAGACTCTGTATCAGACATTTCCTGTTTCCTTTTCTTTCCCCATGGACCTAGAGGAGAGCAGCAATGACGAGGCACGGGCGGAGGGCCAGGCCTCAGATGAGAAGAAGGAGCCCAAGGTATGGCGGGACTGACCTCAGGCTGGGAGGTGGAGGGCCAAGCTCAGCACTGCGGAGCTGCCAGGAAGCTGGTGCCATTCAGTCAGGCAGGCGGGGCTGGGCCTGTCTTCCAGAGCCAGCCACCTCCCAAGTGAGAGGCGTCACTTCAGTCCCCAGTGTGGGCCCCGTGTGTGAGAACGAGTCGTCCGACCCCTGACAGTCTCTCCTTCTCTTTCCTTGGGACTTCAGGAGCCCCGGGAAGGAGGAGGGGCTGTAGAGGAGGAAGCAAAGGAGAAAACAAGCGAGGCTCCCAAGAAGGAGGAAGAGAAAGGGAAAGAAGGTGACAGCGAGAAGGAGTTGGAGAAGAGTGACGGGGACCCAATAGGTGAGCCTCTCCAAGGGTGGCTAGGGGTCCAGGAAAGAGAGTGGCGCTGCAGGGCTCACTCAGCCCCTGTCCGGCCCAGTTGATCCGGAGAAGGAGAAGGAGCCGAAGGAAGGGCCGGAGGAAGTGCTGAAGGAAGTGGTGGAGTCTGAGGGGGAGAGGAAGACGAAGGTGGAGCGGGACATCGGCGAGGGCAACCTCTCCACTGCTGCCGCCGCCGCCCTGGCTGCCGCTGCGGTGAAGGCCAAGGTGAGGCCAGCCCTCCAGTCTCATTTCACTTAGTGGAAATCCTTCCTTGCTCGTACCTTCAGTAATGCCGAATCCTCTTCTTTTACATTCTGAGAGAAGATAGAGCTAGTCGTCTCTAAGCTTTTTTACATTTTTTACCATTGGACCTGCTTCCAGCCCTGTCACTATTTGACTCTGTCTTATCCTTTGCCACTCTCTTTCTTCATGTTCTTAAAAATGTCAAGCCTAGCCGGGCTCGGTGGCTCAGCCTGTAATCCCGCGCCTTTGGGAGGCTGAGGTGAGGATTGCCTGAGCCCGTGGCTTCGAGACCCGCCTGGTCAGCAAGACCTCATCTCTACAATAAA
>NW_007064791.1:14506-16184 GCF_000164805.1 Carlito syrichta
GAGATTCCACCTCAAAAAAAAAAAAAAAAAATGTCAAGCCTGTACTACTCTGGGTTGTGATTACAGCAAGCTTGTTCTTTAACCTGCCAGTGTCTGCCTTACCCTCCTCTGCCCTAGAATATCTTTAACTGGGTCCTCCAGCTGACATACTGTCCTACCCCTCCTTCCCTAGCACTTGGCTGCTGTCGAGGAGAGGAAGATCAAATCTTTGGTGGCCCTGCTGGTGGAGACCCAGATGAAAAAGTTGGAGATCAAACTGCGGCACTTTGAGGAGTTGGAGACCATCATGGACCGGGAGCGAGAAGCAGTAAGTAGTCTCCCCTTGGGAGGCAGCAGGAGACCTGGAACCCACCTGAGCCTTAGCTGTGTCTCTGTTTAAAATTGGAGAGGAGTGTGTGTGTGTGTGTGTGTGTGTGTGTGTGTGTGTGTGTGTGTGTGTGTGTGTGTGAGAGAGAGAGAGAGAGAGAGAGAGAGAGAAGGGGAGAGAGAGAGAATCAACAGTGCAGAAAGCCTGAGACTGACGGGGTTTCAAAGCAGTCTCCAATTTGTCAGTTTTGGCTTTATTCTGTGATCTCTCAGAACTTATGTACGTGATCTGAAATCTGTTACTTTGAATTTGCCAGATACTGTTAGCATTGCTAACTGCAGGCCAGGACAGGGATAGCTTACCCTGGGCAGTTAGGGACAAGGGGACCGCACACGTGAAGTCTGGAGACTGAGGTCCCACAGAGTGTCAGCTCCACAGGATGGGGATTCTAGTTGAACTCCTCGATTGCTGAACCTCCAGGAACAGTGCTTGGCCTATAACAGACTCTCAATAAATACTTGTTGAGTAATTGAGTAGGTTTTTTGTTTTTGTTTTTTGAAAGCAGGATTTATTGAGTGGACAGAAAAGCTCCCAGAGCAGGAGGGGACCCGAGGGAGTTGTCTTGAGTAGGTTTAAGGATGTTAGGAGGGGAAGGGCCTCAGATCCAGGAGGTGAACTTGGAAAGAAGATGGGACAGACAAGTTATTGAACAATTTTGTCTCTGAGAAGACAGAGAAATGGAAAATGAGGCCCCTACCCTCAGACAACTTAGGCCCCTGCCCTCAGAAAACTTAGCGTTTAACTGTGGACATCAAATGGACATACAGTTTGGAGATATCAGAAACAGTTAGCAATGCTAACAGTATCTGGCAAATCCAAAGTAACAGATTTCAGATCACGTACATAAGTTCTGAGAGATCAAGAATAAAGCCAAAACTGACAAATTGGTGAATTAGACATAATTGAGTGAGAAACCACGTGGGCAGTCAGGAGACAGAGTGATCACGGGAATTCACCAGAGGTGGGGTGGGGCGGAGAGGAAACTGGCGCAAAGGATTTAGATTTTGGGTGAGAGGCAGGGTCTTTCAGAAGACAAAGCAGGGCAAGGCGTTTGCCCTCAGGGTCTTCTGAACGCCCAGCGACAGTGCTCAATTGGCCCTGGCAGCTGGAGTATCAGAGGCAGCAGCTCCTGGCCGACAGGCAAGCCTTTCACATGGAGCAGCTGAAGTACGCGGAGATGAGGGCCCGGCAGCAGCACTTCCAGCAGATGCATCAGCAGCAGCCACCGCCACCCCCAGCCCTGCCCCCGGGCTCCCAGCCGATCCCCCCCACAGGGGCCGCTGGGCCACCGGCAGTCCACGGCTTGGGTGT
>NW_007064791.1:16570-28696 GCF_000164805.1 Carlito syrichta
TGTGGTCCCTGCTCCTGCCGGCAGCGGGGCTCCTCCTGGAAGCTTGGGCCCTTCTGAACAGCTTGGGCAGGCAGGGTCTGCTGCAGGGCCACAGCAGCAGCAGCCAGCTGGAGCCCCCCAGCCTGGGGCAGTCCCACCAGGGGTACCCCCCCCTGGACCCCATGGTAAGTGAGGTGTTCCAGAACTCTTGCTAACTGGAGGGACCGAGGGAACATCTCAGTTCTCCTCGACATAGCTGTGTGATGGCCTCAGTTTCTGTAGACGGGCCCAGCTGTGTTACGTCCCTAAGCTGGTGGGATCCTTCCCCAAACCCAGACTTTTGGAAATCTGTCCCCTGTATTATCACCTGTCCTGGGTCAGGAGAAGGGAGATGGTGCAAAGGATTGGCTGGATTATCCTTGCTGTGAACGTAAGCTGGCAGTAGAGATTTCACACGGCTCATAGTCTCCATGTCTCGTGCTGTTCCCAGGCCCCTCACCGTTCCCCAACCAACAAACTCCTCCCTCAATGATGCCAGGGGCAGTGCCAGGCAGCGGGCACCCAGGCGTGGCGGGTAATGCTCCTTTGGGTTTGCCTTTTGGCATGCCGCCTCCTCCTCCTCCTGCTCCATCCATCCTCCCATTTGGTAGCCTCGCCGACTCCATCAGTATTAACCTCCCCCCTCCTCCTAACCTGCATGGGCATCACCACCATCTCCCATTCGCCCCGGGCACTCTCCCCCCACCTAACCTGCCTGTGTCCATGGCGAACCCTCTACATCCTAACCTGCCGGCGACCACCACCATGCCATCTTCCTTGCCTCTCGGGCCGGGGCTCGGATCCGCCGCAGCCCAGAGCCCTGCCATTGTGGCAGCTGTTCAGGGCAACCTCCTGCCCAGTGCCAGCCCACTGCCAGGTGAGAAGGGGCCAGAAGGGGAGAAGGGCGAGGGTGAGGGGTCCACGCGGAGGGAGGGCGGGCAGGTGGGGCTCGGGTACTAGTTTCCATGATCCTTTCTGAACACTCTGGTAAAATTAGAACACAGGAGGACAGGCCTCTCTGGCTGTCCTCCACCATTCCCCAGCCTGGCAGCTGCCACTCCTGGGATGATGTTGGGGCCTTTCCCTGGTGGGTCGTGGAGGAGTCCTGTGGCACAGAGCATCTCAGTTGTAAACCTGAAAACAGCACCCTGTTTGCATGACGACTGATTGGCACTCCTTCGCTTGTTCCCATCACGTTCAGATGCCCCTTTAGCGTTCCCTTGGGGGCAGGAGGGTGATGGGGGGTGTATCTGCTTTTCCCTATATGAGGTGGAAGAGGGTGTTGGGCTAAGGAGGTTGTACATTGTGGGTACCTCATTCATCCACCACCCACTGCATGCCATGCCGGTTCTGTGTCTGTAGTGGCCTGGGTCTGGGTCCTTCTCCTGCTCACCCTCACTGATTCATCTTCCTTTTCTCCACAGACCCAGGCACCCCCCTGCCTCCAGACCCCACAGCCCCGAGCCCAGGCACGGTCACCCCTGTGCCAGCCCCACAGTGAGGAGCCAGCCAGACATCTGTCCCCCTCACCCCCTATGGAGATCACAGTTCCAGGAACAGCCCTTCCCCACCACTGGGACCCTCCCCCAGCCTGGAGAGTTCATTACTACGTAAGGAAAGCTCCTCCTGCCCTTCCAAAACCCCCATGCCTAACAGAGGCACGCATTTTTATATCGGATTATTCAAGGACTTCTGTTTAAAAGATGTTTCTAATGTCTGAGAGAGGATAGGATGGGAATGCTGTCTCAAAGGAAGGGCTGGGGAAAGGTGTTTATACAAGATTCTAATTAACCACTTCCAAAGGTGCACCCCTCAAAACTACTGCATTTTCTATGGGTTAAAAAAAATTAGCCCTTTAAAAGAAAGTAGAGGCCGAGCGTGGTGGCTCACACCTGTAATCCCAGCACTTTGGGAGGCCAAGGCAGGAGGATCACTGGAGCTCAAGAGTTTGAGACCAGCCTGGGCAACATAGCGAGACCTTGTCTCTACAAAAAAAGTCAAATAATTAGCCGGGCATGGTGGCATGGGTCTGTAGTCCCATCTACTTGGAAGGCTGAGGCAGGAGAGCCTGAGCCCAGCAGGTTGAGGCTGTAGTGTGCCATGATCATGCTATTGCACTCCAGCCTGGGCAACAGAGTGAGACCCTGACTCAAAAAATAAAGCAAAAGGAAGTAGAGAGATATTTTAAAAGCCACATTGGAGCTCCCTTCAACCCACTAAAAAAAATAACCAACTTTACATTTTTTGGGGGGTGGCGGATGACAGTTTTAGGAAAAGAGTGAAGGTTCTGGGGAGAGTTCTGGGGATAGATTAGGGTACACAATCCGTCTCCCCAAGCCCCTCGTTAGCAACTTAGTCGGCTCCCTGTGCCCCCACCACCCGTTTATTTGTACTAATCTCTCCTGCTACTTCCTTGTTGCTGTCTAGGCCGCCCAGCTCAGCGGATGATCCCTTTCCCTCTGAATGTCAGTTCTGTTTGTTTTTAAAAGTCACCTGCTTAGTTGATGTCAGTGTACGTGTATTTGGTGGGGAAAAGCTAATTTGGGGGATTCCTGTGGTATGTAATAGGGGAGAAGGGCACAAAGGGCTGTTCTTGGCCTTTTCCTGGCTGCATCAGTGGACTCCAAGGCACGGGAAGAGGGCCATGAGAGGATGGGGAGTTTTAAACCTGAAGTTTTCAAAAAGCACTTAAGCACCTCCTTCTTAGGACTTGGTGGGTCACCCCCTAGCCTCTTCCCTCCCCCAAGACTGTCAGAACTTCAGCTGATAGCTAAGGCTTCCCCGATAAGGACTTGGGTTTCAGCGTGCAGCTGGGCTCTGCTCCTGGATTCTTGCCTCCTCGCCTCCTGTTGGGCTCTCTCCCTCTACATCCTTGACAAGAAGGCAGATGTGATTCCAGGCTCCACACCAGTTCTCCTTGGTCCCTCCCACCAGTCCCTGTGTTCCCCACGTCCTGTGTTTCTCTTCCTCTGCGTCTTAGCACCTTTCTGTTTCAAGTTTTCTGTAAATTTTTTTTTTTTATAAATTAATTTGCTTTCAGTTCCATCTTGTGGATGCCTTCTGTGTTCTCTTGCCGGTGGCTTTCAGGCAGGGGGATTGGGCTGGGAGCAGCTTTCCGGAGCATCTCCTCCTGGAGAGGCGCCTCCCCTCCCTGATCGCCCCCCCACCGGACCCGACCCCCCACCCCACAAGCCTCGGGGCCTGCAGACACTGCCCCCTGCCCTCACCACCAACACAGCTGTTGGGACCTCCCTGGCACAGGAGCAAGCTCCCCCCACCTATCCTAAAGCTTTTAAGATGTGGATGGACATTCTTGCAACATGGAGATTTTGTATCTTTATCCTTGCAGAAGTCAGGGCCTCATTCCTTCCCTTATTAGGGAGGAGGCCGGCCCCTCACCTACTTCTGTTATTATTGGCCCTAGCCCTGCTGAAGCAACAGGCAGGCTCTGGCAGTGCAAATATGGCCTGGCTTCAGCTCATCAGCACTCTCAGGCTTCCCCACAGGCCTTATTCAGACTAAGCTGTGCTTAAGAAGACAGCCTGGTATGGGACGACAGAACAAGGATGGCCAGCCTTAGTCCTGCAGGGATTTGCGGCTTTCCTAGTCCCCCAAGGGGCAGCTTCTGGAACACGGAGAAGTGGGGCCACAATGGCTACTGCAGGCCCTTCCCTACTTTGCTCAACCCCTTCTTCATGACCTTGTTATCTGCCTCAGGGCAGAAATCACCACTTCACAGTCCCCTTCACATGCAAAGGAAGGCAGAACCACACCAGGGCATGGAGAGCAAGTTTATTTGGTGAATGCTGACACAAACGTCATCCGAGAGGCAAGATGGGCAAGGTGCTGTGACCAGAGGGCCTGGGAAGCCTTCAGGCTAGACAAGTCTCACACAGGGAAAGGCACGGGCACTGGGGAGACGGAAGGTTCTCAGCCGTTCAGCACCATGCGGACCAGCTCTGTGGAAGGAAAGGTGGGGTGAGCCAGGGAGCAGGGCGGAGGAGGGTGCGCCAGGGGCCGGGGACTGCGAGACCACGAAGGCAGCGTCAGGTAATGTCCCACAGCAACCAACCTCAGGGTCAGTTTGCAGAAGAGCCACCTTGAGTCTGAACCGTCCTTCCTGCCCCTAGCCCCCCTCCCGCCAGCTGTTAGTCCCAGCCCCCCGGGCAGCAAGAACACAGCAGAGGCAGAGAAGTTCTCAACTACACCTACAGCTACTGTCAGCCGCTGGCGGGAGGAGAGGACAGAGTTTTGGGTTAGGGTACCTCCAAGCTGCCAGCAGAGGGAAGGGGGAAGGACCGTTCAGCTGTAGCAGCAGAAGAGGGGCAGGCGACCCATCCCCCTAGGCCAGCCACCCATGCTCCAGGGCCAGAGGATCACTCTAGAGCAAGATTGGGACACGGGCTGCTGAGCACACCCAGCTCTGGCGCCCGGGCCTTGTGAGCCAATCTCAGAGCCCATCAGAGAGGAGGTACCGTCCCCCCAGGCTCTCTTCCTCTTGGAGGAATCCCTCCCCTCCCTCATCAGCTCCATGCAGAAACATGCCAGGAGGAAGTCAGATGGTAGTAGGGTAAGGGCAGGGGACAGAGAGCACAGGGAAAAAAACACCAGGGAGATCAACTAGGGAAGGAGAGGCTGGGAGGAGCCGTACCCGCCCCACGGCCCGTCACCCCGACAGGATATGCCTCACAAACGCTGCAGGAAGGAAGAGACATTAATGGTGAAGACTAGACACAGACATGGGGTGAAGGGGTCAGGCGGTGGGGAACAGGCTTTCCATTGGTCTCGCTTCCCATTCCTTCCCCACCCTTCCCACAACAGGAGTCCTTTCTTGTCACACACACACACACACACACCCCAACCCCCCCCACCCCTGCCTCCCACTCCTGGGTGGGGCGGGCCCTGCCCTTGCCTCATGGCTCCCTTTGGAGCCCAAGGCCATGGATGGGGAAAGGCCCAAATGCCATTCTTGACCTGCCCAACAACTCCCTCTGAGAGCGCCCCAGCTCACCCTCACCTTCATAGTTGATACAACCATTGCTGTCCTCATGCCCTGCCACCAGCATCTCTACTTCTTCCTCTGTCATCTTCTCACCTGCAGGGGGAAAGCATTTTTGGAATTGGGTGACAAGTGAGATGTCAGGGTGGCCCCCCGGCTCGCAGACAAGGACACAGAACTTTACCCAGAGTGACAAGGACATGCCGGATTTCCGCGCCCATCACAGTGCCGTTCCCTTCCTTGTCAAACACCCGCAGTCCTTCAACATAATCCTCATAGGTGCCCTGGTCCTTGTTCTTGGCCACAGTCTGGAGCATGGGCAGGAAGTGCTCAAAGTCCAGCACCTTCACATTCATCTCTGCCGTCAAGGAGGTGGAAGTGTCAGGCCAGAGAAGTCACACAAGTTCTCAGGACAGGGGTTTACGGGGATCTCAACTCAACAGATGACTCCTGCTCAGAGCAGGAAAATCTGGCCTTTGCTAATCACAAGACTCACTTGCACTTGGGGCTTATGAAGAAGGAAGGGCTGGGCTCGGTGGCTCAGCCTGTAATCCTGCACCTTTGGGAGGCTGAGGTGAATGGATTGCCTGAGCCCGCGGGTTCGAGACCCGCCTGGGCAGGTGAGACCTCATCTCTACAATAGAATAAAAAAATTAGCCGGGCGTGGTAGCGTGCGCTTGTAATTCCGGCTACTCGGAAGGCTGAGGCAGAAGGATCGCTGGAACCCAGCAGGTCGAGGCTGCGGTGGCCGGGAGCGGCCGCTGCACTCCAGTTTGGGCGACAGAGTGAGACTCCAACTCAAAAAAAAAAAAAAAAAAAAAGGAAGGAAGGAAGCTCTTGGCTGAAGGACTGTGGGCCCACTAACACACTGAGTTGTTTTGAGGCCCCTTACCATCACTTTTGGGGTTCCCCAGGACCTTGAGGACCTCAGCGTTGGTGGGGTTCTGGCCCAGGGCCCTCATCACGTCCCCCACACTGGCTGTACAGGATCTTGCCATCCCCTGTTCGGTCAAACAGCTGGAAGGCCTCCTTGAACTCTGAGGATTCAGATGAATGTCAGCGCCAGGGCTGTGGGGGTTAACCCAAACCCTGCCGCAGAGTTTTCCTGCCCATTCAACTTTGATCATGCTGAGGAAACCAGATACCTGTTACACACAAGTCGCTAAAAAGGATCCATTTCTCTTCCTCTCAACTCAGGTGTCCCACATAAAGACGGGGCCATCCTCCCCCTTGAGCAGTGGGGTAACATCCACTTACACACCCCCTGCGCCTGCACCAGGCCTGCCCAACCTCCACACTGCCACTACACAGGGCAGGAATTTGCCACCGCCCAGTCTGGGTCCTGTCCTTATAAGGAAGTGGGAGCAGCAGACTGGAACTAGGGTCATCCCAGTCTGCCACTTCCCACCCCTCCTGTACAAAGAAATTTCCACAGGGTAGAGCTACAAGGCCCTAACCTAGCAAACTGCCCTGCCCCATCTTTACAATTTACGAAGTCATCACTTTTTACAATCTTGACAATTCCAAACTGAGGGAGAGGAACAGTTATCACAGGAGAAAAGGCAGAAGTAGCTGATTAAGGGACAGATGAGCGCAGGCAGCTTAATACGCCCTCTGCAAACACCGCACACAGCAGGGAATAGATGACCAAGTTGTTTCACATACCCACACCATCTAAAACTCGCCCAGTGCTTGGGGCTCAGATCTAGAGTGGAAGGGGAGGGGGGAAGAAAGAGAGAAAAGAAAATGGAGGATCCAGGAGGGAGAAGAGAATCCAGGGGTATTCTCACGGGGTGCCAAAGAGATGACAGGTTAGGATCAGAGGGTAGGTGCTGGGGGGTGTCCCCCTCCCTAAGGATGACCTCGATAGAGATGAGACACCTACCTGCGGTCTGGTCCTCGGTGAAGTCACACTGGTCGGAGAAGAGGGGAGTGGTCAGCGTGTGAACTCCAATTCCCCGAGCTTCTATCCCAGTCCCACAACTCCGAATCACAAATCGTTTCAGCCCGGGGACTCGCCTCCCCGCAGGACAGGGCCCCAGACTTTCCAACCCCACCTTCAACCCTCCAAGCCCTCAAGTTTCCTTCGTCTCCTACCGCTGCCTTCTCCTCGTCCCCACCCTTGGCCTCCCGCCTCTCTCCCCACATCCCGCTCATCTCCCTGGCCCCGGGCCCCACCATCTTGGCCGCTCAGCTCTGCGGGACCTTTTCCTGCAGTAATGGCTCCGACTCCAGGCCCAACCCTACTCTTAGCACGTCCCAATGACGTCACCCCAGCGGGTCCAGCCAATAGGAACGCCGGCCGGAGCTTATGCAGATAACTCGCTGCATTAGTAATTAGGTGGGCGGGACCCGCCGTGGTCTTTTTCTTCCTAGTAGCCCTACCTGGGCTCAGAAACCGCGAGGGGAGGGGAAGGAAGGGGTGGGGCGGGGTGAGGCGAGGTATGGGTGCAACGAATCTGCGCCTCCGAGCCGCAGAAAAATCGGAGGATACCCGGCTCGGGAGAGGAGACAGCCCTCCCTCCTCACCCTCCCCCGCCTCTCAAGAAAAGAGCAGCCCGAGACCAAGGGAGGAACCGTGTCTTTATTTTGAAACCATAGGTGGCCTCCTGGCGGCGGGAACGTGCTTCCGCCCGCGGGGGCCGTGTCCGCCCCCCTGGACCTGTGGGATCAAACGACAGTCGTGAAGCCCTGGCGCGCGCAGCGGGACGGCGAAACGCACGCCCCTGCTTGTCCCAGCGGGCCAGGGAAGGAGACTTGCCTTCAAGGTGGGGCGGGGTGGAGGCCCCAGCTGTAGAGCTCAGACGCTTAGGATGTGCTTCAGGAAGGCTGCAGAGAAGGCAAGAGGCCTTCAGAAGCAGCCTTAGGAGAATCCGTCCGACTGGGGGTAACCCCGGGCGCCCCCGCCCCCCATGGCGCGGTGCCGGACCCCACCCCGCCCCGCCCTTCTGCTCCCCTGGCCCCTCACCCTCGTAGTTGATGCAGCCATTGCTGTCCTCGTGTCCTGCCAGAACAGTCTCCACCTCCTCCTCTGTCATCTTCTCTCCTGAACCCCAGACACGGCGTCTGAGCCCCTGCCTTCCCTCCCTCACGGACCCAGGCCTTGCTCTTTGGGGTGGTACCACCTCCTCTTCTCCCACCCTGGAGACCTCCCATAGCCACAGTCCTCCAGGGACTCCTCTCTGGGTCCTGGAGGCCTCTTGCTTTCCACTTGGCCTTGGTGCTGGTGGAAGTTTTGGCAGAGGAGGAAACTGAATCTTAGAGGATTAAGAGGCCAGTGCCGGATCTCTCAAGACAATCATCTCTTCCAGGGCTCCCACGTCCTCCCCTTTCCTCTGCCCTTTGGGAGGTAATTTAGCATCTGGAGTCCTTCCGGTTCTGCCCCATGGCTCTGACCTTCTCAGTCTTCTGCCCTTGACCTGTAGGACAGTAATCCCCTGCCTGGCTCTGCCTACCTGGCCATCCTTCCTGGCCCACCTCTGCCCCCTCCACTCTAAAGGTGTTCTGGTCCCCAGCTCACCCAGCGTGGTGAGGACGTGTCTGAGCTCTGCCCCCATGACTTTGCCGTTCCCCTCCTTGTCAAACACACGAAGCCCCTCCAGGTAGTCCTCATATGAGCCTTGGTCCCGGTTCTTGGCCACTGCCTGGAGCATGGGCAGGAAAGTCTCGAAGTCCACACGCCGGGTCTTCAGCTCTGGAGATCAGAGGGGTGAGGGAGAGTCACTGTGGTATCCCCTAGGACCCAGCTCAACCCCCACGGCTTTCTCATCCTTTTCCGCATTCAGGATGCTTTTCTACAAGTGTGTTTGACATTTCTTTGAAGTCCTGAGATTCACTCTCAGCATCTGTTGTCATCTAACCAACATCCCCATTAAAACTGAAAACCTGCATTGTGCCAAGGGTCCCCTCACCGTCACTCTTGGGGTTCCCCAGGACCTTGAGCACCTCGGCGTTGGTGGGGTTCTGGCCCAGGGCCCTCATCACATCCCCACACTGGCTGTACAGGATCTTGCCATCCCCTACTCGGTCAAACAGCTCGAAGGCCTCCTTGAACTCTGAGATACAGGAAGAAGTCGGCATTGGCCAGGGGTTCCCATCACCCACAGACAGAAGGGAGGCTCAGAAATGATGTGCCAGAGTTAAGCAGCACGAGGCAGGAAAAGAGAACTCGTATGGAAGATTTCAAGGTGGGGGCTGGGGTTAGGGGAACACAAAGAGGATCTGCTCAGGTTTTGGGACTGGACAGTGGGCTTAGGGGCCTGGCTCACCCTCCAGCTGGTCCTTGTTAAACTCGATCTGTGGAAGAAAAAAAAGCAGGTGGGGAGAGATGACAGGGCTTAGTCAAGCCCTCCCCAGCACTCCTCCCAACCAACTGGCAGCCACTTCTGGGGAGGGGCCCAATGGGACCAGGCTGGGAGCCTAGCCACCTCAGTCCCATTCCCAACTCTGGGCCTTGGGAGAATCCCAAGAGGAGGAATTATAGGGGGGAGGGTTTCCTGGGACCAGGGTTAATCCCATGCCACCTGTTCCCCTCCCTCCACTGCCCTGAGCCCTGCATCCCTCACATAACTGGGGGCTGAACAAAGGCTAAATTTACCCCTGGCCCCCAGCTGTGATTGTCTAACAAGTCTGTCCTCTCCAGCCTCCCCTCCTGGGGTTCAGAGCTGGTCTTCGGAGCTGAACCACCAGCCAGGGGCGGCAGCAGCTCTCTTCCCTTCACCTTGAAACCGTCCTCAGAACCCAGGTGTTCCCATCTCAGAGTCCCCGCCCCCAGCCGGGGGTCAGTGAGTGTGTACGTGTGTACCCACGTTTGTTACAGGTTAGAGGAGAGAACAGCAAAGACAACAGCAGCCATAAACCTGGGTGCTTCCAAATGTGGGACTGAGAGGACCCCCGTCTCAACCAGTGGTCATCAATCTACTTTCTAGATATCCCCTAATCCCCTAGGCGCTCACCCTTGAGCCACCCCCTCCAATTCTATCCTCACTTTCCAGGGACTCACCACCACTTTGGAGAGATCGATGGGGGGCTCCTGGGCTTTCTGGGCGGCTTGCGTGACAGCTGGCTCGGGTTTGGTCTTGGCTGGAGGAGCCCCTGCTGCAGGCTTGGCAGCAGGCTTGGAGATAGAGGGCCCTGCTGGTTTCTTCACAGGAACATCCTTCTTGGGAGGCATGATGTCCGGTGGCCAAAGGACAGTGTGTCGATGGGGGCACCCATCTCTGTTTAAATAGCCAGGGAGTCTGGGATGTCAAGGGGCGGGGGCGGGGGCAGGGAGCCAGTTGGCGGTGGTGAGGGTGAGGTAGAAGAGAGATATGCCCGCCTGCCCTCACTCCCCTGGCTTCCTATGGCTCAGGACTCCTGCCCCAAGGTCTTCTTCCCTCCGTCCACCCCTCCCCAAGGCTGGTGGGAACAATGTTCCCTTTGGGGCAGGGGGAGGAAGCCAGAGACTGCCCAGAATGGGGGAGTTAACCTCCGGGGTGAGGAGAGGATGCTTGCCAGTGAGGCAAAGGAGGGGCTCCCCCAGCTTCACACTGCGTGAGGGCTGAGATAAGTATAAAGTGGGGTCTGGGAGCAGCGAAAGGTGAAAACAACACGGAGCCCATCCACCCAGCCCCTCCGCTCTGACCATGGGTGAGGAGTGGGGGTAGTTAAGCCCACAATCTAACAATCCCCAATACTGGACCCCTCGCCCAGCAGTGGAACTGTGCGTGGTATAAATAATAGTAACAGAAAGCGGAGTGTGACACCCTCCTTTGTCTCCCATGCCCCGTGTTTTAGGGGAACGATCAGGTTCCATGGAAGGAACCTTTTCCACAAGCCCACAGTCATCCAAGTGAAACAAAAGGTAGGGCGCTAGCTGAACCTGCAGGGATCTACCCGTCACACCTGGGGGGAAGGGCGGACTCTGGGAGACAAAGGACCTAAATTCTCTAATCCTATGGCCTCCACGACTACTTAACTCTCAATCAGGGGGAAAATAAAAGCGCTGATCAGGCGTCAGGTCGCAAGCCTTGCTGGGGGCGCTGGGAAAGGGCCCGAGTGGGGGTCCTTTGGGGAGAGAGGGGTTGCTGGCTACATTTGTTCTTGGGAAAAATCAGGAGGGGATTTAGGTAACATTCTGAGGAAGATAGCAGTGACTCCACTTAGGCCCCGGGGATGATGATGGCTCTCCCATTCTCAAAAAAGCCTCTGAATCTCATTTCTGCAAATTGTCCCATTTTGGGAAAATCAAGAATCATTTCACCCGCAGGTCCTACATCCATCTCACACACACACACACACACACACACACACACACACCTCTAAGCATTCTAGGAAAGCAGCCCTCCCCGGCCCCAAAAAACTCACCCTGCGGGGTCCGAGTATGGGGTGGGGGCGGGGCGGGGGCGGGGCGCAGCGAGGCTCCCGGCCCTGAAGGGTTAATTCCGGCGGCCGCCGAGCATGCCGGGAGTCGTAGTCCCCCGCGCGCCCGCGGGCTCACGGGATACGCCGCTCTCCAGCGCGTGCCGACGTGAGACGGAGACTTCCGGCCCGCGGCCAGGGACTTCCGGTCCTCAGCGGCGGTTTAGTGACTAAGTCCGCTTCCAGCGCGCTGTGTGTCCCGGAACTGAAATCAGACAGTGAGCGCTTTACGGTGCTCCCCAGCCCTGAAACCCCGCGGGTGCCTCAAGCTCTCGCTCTTACTTAGCCCTGGTGAGCTCCTCGTCTAGTGGGGGTGGGGATGTTTCCCTGGCTCTCCTGGTGCGAGAACTCGGAACCAGGGGAAAGGTTGAAGCTGCAGCAAGCCGGCAGCGCGGAGGTCAGGTCGCTGGAAGCACTTACTGCCCCGGCGACGGCGGCCGCGGTCTCTTTCGCTTCCTCTCGCGGTTTGGTAGAAAGAGAACACAGGCCGTCGAGTTGCTGTGTGGCTTGGAGCAGGGACTTCCAGAGTTTGTACTTTTCGAGGCGAGCTGGTCTCCGGGTTGAGGCCTCTCCGTCCTGCGGCCGCCCGTGCTCCCTCTTCCCGGGCTTCATGGGTCTCCTTGGAGCGGAGGCCTGGACCCTCCAGCCCTGCCTCCTGAGAGCCCTGTGCCCAGCCTTGGCGTTCACTCACCCCCCCCCCCCCCCCG
>NW_007064791.1:28764-36167 GCF_000164805.1 Carlito syrichta
CCCCCCGCCCGGGTCTACCCAGGGTCTCCTCCGTGCCGGGGTCGCGGTCTCGGCGAGGGCTGCACGCTCGGCCGGGAGCGGTCCGAGCAGGGAAAGCCGCCCAGGTGAGGGTGGGAAGGCAGAAGTGACGTTCACGGGCTGCGGACGTTTTCTGGGGAAGCAGAGACGAGATGTGCGGCGGTGGTGGCCACAGCCGCTCCCGGAGGCCGCCGGGACCAGGCCGTGCGCGCTTGAGTCCTGGTTCTGGCCGGTAACACCTCCGGCCTGCCGGGCTGCCTCTCTGGGCCTCAGTTCCCCCACCTGTAAAATAAAGACAATAGGCCGGGCGCGGTGGCTCACGCCTGTAATCCCAGCACGTTGGGAGGCGGAGGCGAGAGGATTGCCTGACTCGGGGCTTCGAGACCAGCCCGGGCTACTTGGAGAGACCTCGTCTCTACAATAAATCAAAATATTAGTCGGGCGTGGTGGCACGCACCTGTGGTTCCAGCTACTTGGAAGGCTGAGGCGCACTGATCACCTGAGCCCAGCGAGTTGAGGCTGCGGTAGCTGTGAGCGTGCCACTGCACTCCAGCCTGGGCGACAGAATGAGAATCCAACTCAAAAAACAAAAAATGAGCCAGGCGTAGTGGCTCACACCTGTTATCCCAGTACTTTGGGAGACAGAGGCGAGAGGATTGGTTGAGTCGGTGGTTCAAGACTAGTCCGGGCTTCTTGGCCAGACTTCATCTCTACAGTACATTAAAAAATTAGCCGGCGTGGTGACACACGCCTGTATTTCTAGCTACTTGAAAGGCTGAAGCTGAAGGATCCCCAGAACCCAGCAGGTTAAGGCTGCGGTGGCCATGAGCCTGCTACTGCACTCTACCTGGGTGACAGAGTGGGACTCCTACTCAAAAAACCAAAAAGTCATTAAAACACGGAAGATGACCCAGCAGTTCCACCTACCTTAAGGAATTCATTTCCACTGTATATAAATATCTCTATGTTCCCATGCTGAATAGCAAATTATTGGGAACTACCTTCATTTCTGACAATTATCAGTTAAACCATGGTGCATTCATTCTATAGAATTAGGCACAACCATTACAAATTATGTCTTCAAAGAATGTTTAATGAAATATAAAAATGCAAGCCGCGCTCGGTGGCTCAGCCTGTAATCCCGCGCTTTGGGAGGCCGAAAGCCTCCCAAAAGTGGATTGCCTGAGCCCGCGGGTTTGAGACCCACCTGGGCAACTTGGCGAGTCCCCATTTCTACAATAAATCAAATTAGCCGGGCATGGTAGTGCGCGCCTGTAGTTCCAGCTACTTGGAAGGCTGAGGCGGAAGAATCTCAAGAGCCCAGCAGGTCGAGGCTATGGTGGTCAGGAGCAGCCACTGCTCTCCAGTCTGGGCGACTAAGTGAGACTCCCACTCTAAATAAATAAATAAAAATACATATGTGTTAAGTGAAAAAGGCAAGTTATAATATGATCTTAATTTATAAATGTGTATTCCTACAATCATGTTAGCTTTTGGGTACAGCTTTTGATCACTTTGTGGCCTTAAGAAAGCCTGCTGCAGTTCCAGACATCACTCCATGCTAATAACCCAAGGAAAATGGAAGGGTCAGTGAGGGCTTTCTTCTTTTTTTTTTTTAATTGAGTTGGAGTCTCGCCTCAGCCTCCCAAAGTGCTGGGATTACAGGCCTGAGCCACCATGCTTGGACGTTTCTTTTTGTTTGTTTGTTTTGTTTTTTTTGAATTGGGGTCTCGCTCTGTCATGCAGAGCAATGGCATGATCACGGGTCACTGCACACTCAGCCTTTGGGATCCAGACGATCCTTCTGCCTCAGCCTCTCGAGTAGCTATGCTACAGGTGCATGGCACCATGCTTGGTTATTTAAACATTTTTGTATAGAGATATGGTCTCACTATGTTGCCCATGCTGTGTCTCAAACAACTGGATTCAAGCGATCCTCCCACTTTGGCCTCCCAGAGTACTGGGATTATAGATGTGAGCCACCATATTCAGCATTTTTCTTCTTTTGATCCTCTATTGCCCAGCCTGGCTTCCTCTTACATCTTGTTGACCAGAGCTGGGCCGGGGTCATCCCAAGCTGCAGGTTGATGACCTGGGAAAGCAAATAGCCAGCAAAGAGTTAATCCTTTGTGGTTGGCACACTGCCATCAGGTATATTCTAGCATTCTATATGTAAGGGAGAGAGGAAATGGCTTTTGGGTAGAAAACTGTTACCACACCCAGCTAACTACAGCACATTGTTTGGTCTAATGAATCCACATGACAGAAAAACAATATTTGCAAATCTCAGTGACAGTGTACCCATATGCAATCAATGTAATCATATCTGCCTTTCTCTGGAAAGGATGTGCATCATGGATGTGTCAGTGTCAATGGTCAGCTGTTTGGCCGGGTGTGGTGGCTCACACCAATAATCTCAGCACTTTGGAAGGCTGAGGCAAGAGGAATGCCTGAGCCCAGGGGTTCAAGACCAGCCTGGGCACCTTGGCGAGACCTCGTCTCTACAATAAATTTAAAAAACAGATCGGGCTCGGTGGCTCAGCCTGTAATCCCAGCCCTTTAGGAGGCCAAGGCAAATGGATTGATTGCCTGAGCCCATGGGTTCGAAACCAGCCTGGGGAACTTGGTGAGATCTCATCTCTGCAATAAATAAAAAACTAGCCGGGAGGCATAGTGTGCACCTGTAGTTCCAGCTACTTGGAAGGCCGAGGTGAAAGGATCGCCTGAGCCCAGCAGGTTGAGGCTGCAATGGCCATGAGGGTGCCACTGCACACCAGCCTGGGTGACAGAGTGAGACTCTGACTCCAAAAAAAAAAAATATAACAGTAGTACCTGATGCATAGAGCTGTTGGGAGGATCAGATGGGTTAATATTTGTCAAACGGAATTGGCCTGGCACAGCATGAGCCCTGTATTCGTGTTAAATAAATATCATTTAACCTAACATGCGTTGGAGGACCCTGGTATTTTCCCCATTTTATATCCATGGTTGAATCAGTAGGTGATAGGGAAGATAGGAAGAGGAGGAAATAGGCGTGTGTGCGCCCCCCCCCCCATTTCTTTCTCTCTCTCTCTCTCTCTCTCTCTCTCTCACTTTAATAGATAGGAGGAGTCTTGCTATGTTGCCCAGCTGGCCTCAAACCCCTGGCTTCCCAAAGTGCCGAGATTATAGGCGGGAGCAACTGTATCTGCAGTAATACTTTTTTTTTTAATAAGTGTTTGGTTTCAAGACTTTGGGCAAGAGCCACATCATAGGTGGCTTTTGTGTCTGTCATCACTTTCACGGAAGTTGATTTCCACAAAGTGGATTATCTCATTTTTTTCTTCCCTTTTCTCTAGCTAGAGCCCTTTTTTTTTTGAGTTGGAGTCTCACTCTGTCGCCCAGACTGGAGTGCAGTGGCCGCTCCCAGCCACCGCAGCCTCGACCTGCTGCGCTCCGGCGATCCTTCCGCCTCAGCCTCCCAAGTAGCCGGAATTACAGGCGTGCGCTACCATGCCCAGCTAATTTTTTGATTTATTGTAGAGATAAGGTCTCGCTGCCCAGGCGGGTCTTGAACCCGCGGGCTCAGGCAATTAACTCAACTCAGCCTCTCAAAGGCGCTGATTACAGGCTGAGCCACCAAGCCTGGCTTAGAGCCCGCTTTTTTTGGCACTCTGCCAACTATGGACAGGTATGGCTTTAGCTGACTTTCTAGAGTTTTCTATAGAGAGAAATATAAGAAAAAAAGAAGATCCTTGGCGAAGACTGACTTGAGAACTAGTCTTTGTTTTCTGTGCCATAAATAACAAGTTGGACTAAATATGGTCTTAACCAGCTAGGTGATCTTTTACGTCATGAATGTGGATTATCTGTGAGAAATGCCTGTCTCTCTCCCCTGCCCACTTAGCTTGTGCTTGTCTGTTCTTAGAGATGGCATTTGGGCAGGCGGAAGGGGTGCGGAGCTTCCATGCCCTCCCTGGGCTGGCCCCTCCAGGAACCTCCATGTTCCGCCATTGAAGATGACTATTAGATTGAGAGAATATGGATAGTCAAGAGGGGCAGGACGTGGTGGCTCATGCCTGTAATCTCAACACTTTGGGAGGCAGAGGCGAGAGGATTGCCTGAGCCCAGGGGTTCAAGACTAGCCTGGGCAACTTGGTGTTACCTCATCTCTACAATACATCAAAAAATTAGCCCGGCATGGTGGTGCATGCCTGTAGTTCCAACTACTTGGAAGGCTGAGGCGGAAGGATTGCCTGAGCCCAGCCGGTCAAGGCTGTGGTGTCGATGAGATTACCACTGCACTCTAACCTGAACGACAAAGTGAGACTCTGACTCAAAAAAAAAAAAAGAAAAGAAAAAAGCCGTGAAGGGGCTGTTGTACAGGGGGCAGATCTATGCAAACCCACTGCCAAGGTCCAAGGAAGCTGGGAGGCCGAAGAAAGGCTGTCAAATCCCGTTTCTTAGAAACATGTAATCAGGACTTGTCTCAGTGCCATTAACCCCAGACCTGGGGCTTACCAGGAAGAAATGTCTAGGGAAGGAATGTCTAAGGACCTGTTAGGGAAAGGCAGGAATGCAGTGTGACTCTGCCTGAGTGCATGGTTTATGGTGAAGGTTGTTTTTATGTAAGGCAGGATTTCCTGGGGAGTACCTGTTTTTACACAAGGAACGGGAAATAAAATAGATTTAAGCCATTCCTAGACTGGGGTTAACCAGAAGTTAATGGGGGGTGGGGGTCATCTTCCAAGATGGAGTTGCTTTAGCCTCCACAGGGGCCAAGGGCTCAGTAAGGTGGTTGGAGATCTGAAAGTGCAGCTGAGGAATGCAGTGCATATGAGATTAAACTTTGAAGGATGTGAAGAAAGGCAGGACCCAGGGGGAGTGACCAAGGGAATGGATGGTTGAGAGGATGGTGAGGAGAAGCTGATTGGATTTGAGGAAAATGTTAGGGTTCCTTCAACTGCAAGTAGCAAGATTCGGTCTAAAACTGGCTGAACACTCAAGGGGCTTTATTGGCCTATGCAATAGAGAAGTCAAGATGAGCCAGGCGCAGTGGCTCACACCTGTAATCCCAACACTTTGGGAGACTGAGTGAGAGGATTGCCTGAGCCCACGGGTTCGAGACCAGCTTGGGAAAGTCGGCAAGACCTCATCTCTACAATAAATCAAGAAAAATTAGCTGGGCATGGTGGCACATGCCTCTGGTTCCAGCTACTTGGAAGGCTGAGGTGGAAGGATCACCTTAGCCCAGGAGGTCAAGGCTGCGGTGGCCGTGAGCGTACCACTGCACTCCAGCCTGGGCAACGGAGTGAGACTCCAACTCAAAAAAAAAAGGAAGATGCCCATCCACCCTTGAACTCATTGCTGTGGCCAGGAAATTTGTCCTGATGGGCTTAGGCATGGGTTACTTCCCGCCCCAGTAGCAAGGATAATGCTGTTATGCTCACTTAGGGCACTCAGGGTGTACCCCTAACACTGGAGGCAGATTGGAATCATTGTAAATAGGAAAGAGTGGAAGGAGGAAAGAGGATGGAGTGGAAAGAACACGGGCCGAGAATAGTGGCTCACGCATGCAATCCCAACACTTTGGAAGGTGGAGGTGGAAGGATTCCCTGAGTTCAGGGTTTTGAGACCAGCGTGGGCAATTTGATGAGATGTCATCTCTACAATAAATAAAAAAAGTAGCCAGGTGTGGGGGTGCACACCTGTAATACCAGTTACTCGGAAGGCTGAGGCGGAATGATTGCCTGAGCGCAGCAGGTCGAGGCTGTGGTGGCCGTGAGTGTGCCACTGCACTCCAGCCTGGGCAACAGAGTGATACTCCAACAAGAACAAAAATTAGTCAGGTGTCGTGGCAGGCACCTGTAGGTTCAGTTACTCGGAAGGCTGAGGTGGAAGGATCGCCTGAGCCCAGCAGGTCAGGGCTGTGGTGAGCTGTGATCATGCCACTGTACTCCAGCCTGGGTAACAGAGTGGAACTCCCATGCAAAATAAAAGAACACTGGGGAGGAAAACAAATAACAGTCACCACTGTGAGGAGTTGCGATGCTAGGTACTGAGTTACCTGCCACAGTAGACACTGAAGACACCAGGATGAAGCAGGGTTAGGGAACCAGACCCTTTAGTAACTACTCCACCTGCCTGGTCACCCTGCTCCTTCTGGTTTTAGAAGTTTAGTTCTTTTTTATTTACTTACTTGTTTTATTTTTTATTTTTTGAGTTGGAGTCTCAGTCTGTCACCCAGATTGGAGTGCAGTGGCCGCTCCCGGCCACTGCAGCCTCGACCTGTTGGGCTCCGGCGATCCTTCCGCCTCAGCCTCCCAGTAGCTGGAACTACAGGTATGCTCTACCATGCCCAGCTAATTTTTTGATTTATTGTAGAGATGAGGTCTCACCAAGTTGCCCAGGCGGAAGATTTTTTTTTTCTTTTTTTTGAGTTGGAGTCTCACTCCAGCATCGCCCAGGCTGGAGTATAGTGGCACACTCACATCCACTCTAGCGTAGACCTGCTGGACTCCCACGATCCTTCCTCAGCCTTCCAAGTAGCCGGAGCTACAGGCGTGCGCTACAATGCCCGGCTAACTTTTGATTTATTGTAGTGATAATGTCTCACCAAGTTGCCCGGGCTGGTCTCGAACCCGTGGGCTCAGGCAATCCGCTCACCTTGGCCTCCCAAAATGCTGGGATTATAGGCTTGAGCCACCGCGCCTGACTAAGATTTTTTTTAAGTATAAGATTTTGGGATGGAGAGAATATAGGATGATACGTTTCATGTATTGCTGGTGGGAGTGCAGGAGATGCAGATAATCTGAAAATGCAGTTTGGAAGGATACATCAAGAGTTGTTAAGGCCAGGTATGGTGGTTCATGCCTATACTGCCAGCACTTTAGGAGTCTTGAGTCTAGCTGGTTCAAGACCAGTCTGGGCAACTTGGCCAGACCTCATCTCTACAATACATCAAAAAATTAGCCGGTGTGGTGGCATATGCCTGTAGTTCCAGTTACTTGAAAGACTGAAGCGGAAGGATCCCCTGAGCCCAGCAGGTCAAGGCTGCGGTGGCCGTGAGCCTGCTACTGCACTCTACCTGGGTGACAGAGTGGGACTCCTACTCAAAAAAACAAAAAGTCATTAAAACACAGAAGATGACTCAGCAATTCACCTACCTTGAAATCATTTCCGCCGTATATAAATATCTCTGTTCCCATGCTAAGTAGCAAATTATTGGGAGCTACCTTCATTTCTGACAATTATCAGTTAAACTATGGTGCATTCATTCTATAGAATTAGGCACAACCATTACAAATTATGTTTTCTTTTTTTTTTTGAGTTGGAGTCTCACTCTGTCGCCCAGACTGGAGTGCAGTGGCTGCTCCCGGCCACCGCAGCCTCGACCTGCTGGGCTC
>NW_007064791.1:37413-38153 GCF_000164805.1 Carlito syrichta
GCAGGTCGAGGCTGCAGTGGCCAGGAGCGTGCCACTGCACTCCAGTCTGGGCGATAGAGTAAGACTCCAACTCAAAAAAAAAAAAAGCATGCTGCAGTTCCAGGCATCACTTCTTCATGCTAACGACCCAAGGAAAAGGGAAGGGTCAGTGAGGGCTTTCTTTTTTTTTCTTTTCAGTTAGAGTCTCACTCTCATCCAGGCTAGAGTGCAGTGGCACGCTCACGGACACCGCAGCCTTGACCTGCTGGATTCAGACAATCCTTCCACCTCAGCTTTCCAAGTAGCTGGAACTATATAGTCGTGCGCTACTATTCCTGGCTAATTTTTTGATTTGTTGTAGAGACAAGGACTCGCCAAGTTGCCCAGACTGATCTCGAACATCTGTGCTCAGGCGTTCCTCTTGCCTCAACCTCTCAAAGTGCTGGGATTACAGGCCTGAGCCACTGTGCCCGGACTTTTTTTTTTTTTTGAATTAGGGTCTCGCTGTCACCCAAGTTGGAGTGCAATGGCATGGTCATGGGTCACCGCAGCCTTGACCCTCTGGACCCAGACAATCCTTTTGCCTCAGCCTTAGCCTCTCGAGTTGCTAGGCTACAGGTGCATGGCACTATGCTTGGCTTATTTTAAAAATTTTTCATAAGCTGGGCTCAGTGGCTCAGCCTGTAATCCCACGCTTTGGGAGGCTGAGGTGAGTGGATTGCCTGAGCCCGCGGGTTTGAGACCTCATCTCTACAATAAAT
>NW_007064792.1:0-1946 GCF_000164805.1 Carlito syrichta
TGACCCCCGTCCGCTCACAGACCCTCCGCGGAAGCGCGTGGACTCCCCGATGCTGAACCGGCACGGCAAGCGGCGGCCCGAGCGCAAGTCCATGGAGGTGCTCAGCGTGACGGACGGCGGCTCCCCGGTGCCCGCGCGGCGCGCCATCGAGATGGCCCAGCACGGCCAGAGGTGTGTGTGCCCCGAGGGGCCCGAGCCGGGCGGCATCGCCTGCCCTGCGGACTGCCGGGCTCACCTCTGCCCTCCGGCCTGGGATCTGGGCCGAAGCCGCGGGGTGGCGTTGCATGGGCTGGGCTGGGCTGGACCGGATTGGCCTGGGCTGGGCCGGGTTGTGCTGGACTGGACCTGACTAGGCTGGATTGGCCTGGGCCGGACTGGCCTGGGCTGGGCTGGACTTGGCTAGCCTGGGCCGGACTGAACTGGGCTTGATTTGGCTCGGGTGGGCTGCACTGGATTTGGCTGGGCTGTGCTAGACTGAACTGGACTGGACTGGGCTGGACTGGGCTGGGCTGGGCTGGACTGGGCTGGGCTGGACTGGACTGGATTGGGCTGGGCTGGAATATGCCGGGCTGGACTGGACTGTGCTTGACTGGGCTGAACTGAACTGGGTTGGACTGGACTGGGCTGGACTGGCCTGAGCGTGCTGGTCTGGATGGGACTGGACTTGGCTGACTGAGCTGGGTTGAGCTACACTGGACTGGACTGGGCTGGATCTGACTGGGCTCTCCTAGACTTACCTGAGTGCACTGGACTTGACTCAGCTGAACTGGACTTGACTGGACATGACTAGGTTTGGCCGGACTTGATTGAGCCAGGTTGGGCTGCTGAGCTGGGCTGGGGTGGACTGGAAGGGACTTGCCTGGGCTGGGCTAGATTTGGCTGGGCTGGACTAAACTAAGATGGACTGGGCTGGGCTGGGCTGGACTTGGCTGGGCTGGGCTGAATCGGGCTGGACTTGTCTGAGCTGGGCTGAGCTGAATCGGGCTGGACTTGTCTGAGCTAGGCTGAGCTGGGCTGGACTTGGCTGGCCGAACTGAGCTGGGCTGACCTGAGCTGGGTCAGGCTGCGTCCTGCCTTAGGCTGAGCCCGTCTCTGGGTGGCCAGTGACGGGTCGCAGGCAGGAAACGGGGAGTTCTGGAAGTGACACGTGGGTCTGAGCTGTCGGGACGCACCCGTGAGAGGGAGGGAGGGCACCAGGCCCTCAGAGCCTCAGTGCTCAGGACAAGTGCGCGAGAAGCCTCAGCCAACCCCTGGAGCCGAGTGGCCTCTTGGGGAACCCACTTGCTAGGTGGGGGCTCAGGCCTCCAGGGACAGCCCTGGGTCCAAGTGCACACTGGGGGTCCCTGCAGCCCTGGCCACCCTTGGTCAGCCCTGCGGTCTGGGCCCAGGCCTCCGCCGCCCCCTGTACCGGGATTTGGGTGTTTGGGAAGGCCAGACCTGCTCCTGGGGAATTTGCCGGAAACTGTGGAAACCGTGGGGAACTGCATGGGGCTACCAGGCTAAGATGGTTCTAGCCCTAGCCACAACCCGAGTGCTGGGGGCTTCAGTTCTGCTGGACCCCAGGCCACGGCCTCAGGCCACGCAGCCCTGGGGCGTCCCGGGCCCTCCCCCAAGGAGTCAGGCTGGCCTGATCTCCAGTCTGGGGCTCCAGGTTTCCAGGGCCTCCTTCATGGGTGCAGCCAGCTGTACCCACCAACCCTGGGCTCCTGGCACCGAGTGGGGCAGCGATGGCCCTTTCTGGCCCTGCCTCCTGACCCTTCCCCAGTGCCCCGCTTGCCATGGGCCCACTTTACCCAGCAGCCCCACGCACCGGCCTCCTGCCCACTGGCCGCCCGTCTCAGGGCTCCCCTGACCCCCCAGGACAGGCCGAGGGAATGCTATTCGGGATGGTCCAGAGCCCCTCGGATGGCCCACGCCCCGTACTCCCCAGGTCCCACCCACTCCAG
>NW_007064792.1:2815-4053 GCF_000164805.1 Carlito syrichta
GTGCCCCGGCAGGGGAGTGTCCGGCAAGCCGGGAAGGGGCCCCGGCCAGGCTGGAGGTCCAGGAGGAGGGGGCTGGCGGGGTGAGGCTGACGGCCCAGCAGGGGCTCACTCAGGCCTGGGCTGGGAGCCTGTGTGGCCACAGCCTGTGCCACCCCTCCTGCCGGCCTGTGTCCTGGGTCCCATGGGCCTCCAGACCCCAGGCGGCCACCTGCCCCCAGGGTAGCCAGATTGCAAGTGGACCAGCCACCCCGTGCCGCCTTCGGGAGCCTGGGGACAGCAGGAGGCACCATAGTCAGAGGCCTCAAGTCCGGCCTGGGTGGGTGGTGCTGCCTGCGGGCTGCTGCCCACTGCACTGGCTGTCTGGGACCTGGCTCCAGCCCTCCCGCACCTGCCTGCACCCTCCTGGTCCCTCCCTGCCAGCCCGGGCACCAACTTTCTGCCGTGGCATTTGGGGCTCAGGACAGGAGGGTGGGGCGCAACTCAGGCCTCTGTCTGGCAGCTACTTCTCCTCTGCTTTCCTTATGCTTGTCCTTTTTGGCAGCCGCCTCCAGTGGTGGCCCTGCCCACCATGGCTGTGCGTACTGACCCAGTGGGCTGGGTGGGGTGTGGTCACCGCCTCCTCCTGCCCCTTGGCTGTACCTGGTGGGGAGCCGGAGGGCCATCGTGGTGGGGCCCTGGCCCTAGGTGGCCAGCAGCCAGGAGAGTGGCCAGTGTGGGCCTGGGACCAGCGCCCTGGCCGCTCCCCGAAGCCCAGGACCAGCTGCAGAGTGGACTGGCGAGGCCCCTTGCGGCTGCCTGCTGGTGTGGACAGGCTGCGGGCTTGGTGGGCAACGTGGGTGATCTTGACTCTCTCATCCTCTTCTCTCCTGCGGCTGCCTCGGCCCCTCCCCCCATCTCCCTTCTCAAAGGATGGCAGGTGCCGCTGCCCAGGGGTGAGTGGGCGCCGGTCTGCTCTCTCCTGTGGTGCGTGGAACAAGGGGACAGCGGCTCTGGTCCCTGCCCCAGGCGCAGTGTCTGCACGCTTGTCTCACCAGGCTCACCAGGGCCTTCCTCTCCTGAACTCGGGCCAGGTCTCTCGCCAGCCAGAGCGGAGGTGGGCCAAGGCCTCTGTCGCCTCCCACCCCAGCCTGGACCTGCCGGGCCCTTGTGCATGTCACGAGCTGGCCCAGGGGTCTTAGATGCAGCTGGCGTCCAACCGTGGCCACACGCCAGACCCCATGACAGCTTGGCAGGGGGGG
>NW_007064792.1:5169-12204 GCF_000164805.1 Carlito syrichta
AAGTCTGTCCCCACCATACAGGTGACCCCTCACCCCTCACCAAGGGGCAGTCCCCTCCCCACCCCCAAGGGGACACCCGTCCACACGCCAAAGGAGAGCCCGGCGGGCACGCCCAACCCCACGCCGCCGTCCAGCCCCAGCGTCGGAGGGGTGCCCTGGAGGGCCCGGCTCAACTCCATCAAGAACAGCTTCCTGGGCTCCCCTCGCTTCCACCGCCGGAAACTGCAAGGTGAGTGCCCAGGCCAAGTGGGGCTGCTCCACCCTCTGGGCCTGGGTTCTCCCTCCCCCCGCCGCCCCCTCCATGGCACCCCTGAGCTCCTGAGCCTGGCCACCCTGTGGGGTGGGTGCGGCCGGCAGGAGGCCCCGGGGTCAAGGGATCCCGGGCGGCCGGTGTCAGCCCCGGAGGCTGGGACAGCTCCCGTGACTGGGCGCCTGCAGGCTTCTCGGCCTGTGAGATGGCCGGTGGCTGGGCTGTGCCCTCAGGTGGCTGTGTCAGGGCTGAGGGTGGACTTCCGAAAACCTGACTTTGGCCACAGTGGCCAGGGCAGGAGAGGGACAGAGCGGTCACCAGGCCTTCCCCCCTGTCCATCCACGTGCAGTTCCCACGCCGGAGGAGATGTCCAACCTGACCCCGGAGTCGTCCCCTGAGTAAGTGGCCCACTCAAGGCCTCTGGGCCCTAGATACCGGCCAGCTGGGCAGGGCATGGGGACGCTCACACCGGCCGGGTGCAGACTGTGCTTGTCCTCCTGGGCCCACTCTCCACCTCCCGCCACAGGCAAGGCCCGCCTGGGCCTCTGAGTCTGAACGCGGAGCGCCTGACCACAAGGCGTGGCCAGTGGGGGGCGCCCAGCCCCGCTCAGAGGCTGTGGGCCCTGGGCGGCCTTGGGCTGGGGAAGGAGTGCGGAGAGAGGGACTCGTGAGGCCAGCTGGGTCTGCCGAGGAGAAAGGCTAGCCGCGGCGGCGGGGCCTGGTGAGGACACGGGACGGCCCCAGGCCTGGTAGGGCTCTGTGCGGGGGTGGGCGTAGTGGGGGACTGTGGGTGGGCCGGGCTAAGGCAGGTCCTGCTGCTGCTGGGAACCCTCGGCTCTCCAAGTGCAAGAGGAAGAGGCGGGAGGTGGTGCCGTCCAGGCTCTGTGGATGCCGAGATGCCCTGTGGCTGCCCACTGTGATGGGGCGGGCAGGGCTGTCCCTGGAGAGCCCTCCCCAGTGTCCCCGCCTTCCCTCCTGGTCCCCGTCTTGGTGGCTGATGGCGTACACCTGTGAACACGTGGCATGACCACTCAGGGCAGTTGCAGAGTGTGGCGGTCGGGCCAGAGCCAGGAGGACCTCATGCAGATGACGCCAGAAACGGCCTTTCAACTCGGCCCAGGGAAGCCACTCGCCGGGTGCAGCCAGGAGCACGGCCACAGTCTGGACCGGTCCTGCCAGGTGGACTCCGCGGGGTCGGGGCTGGCGGGGCAGTACATCCAGGGGCCCCGAGGCCCTGGCTGGCGCGTGTGTCCTCCGAGGCCCTGACGTCCACGTCTGCCATCACTGAAGCTTCCCTGAACCGGCTCGTGCTTACGCTTCTGCTCGTGGCAGCTCGACACCGGCAGGCACTGCGGCCTCATCGCTTCCTTCCCTTCCCACTTGGGACCCCTGGAGGCCCTGGCCCTCCCAAGGGCCCAGCACAGACGGAGGCCCCACGGTTCTGGGCACACATCACCCGGCGACTCCCTGGCTTGCCGCTGGGGGCCTGAGACGTCTCCTGGTGCCGCCTGTGACAGGACCCCGGAGAAGCCGAGCCACAGTGTCTGCGCAGGAGGGTCACCGAGGGGCAGGAGCCATGCCCTGTGAGTGAGCTCGGTAGGCGGAAAGCTCCGGTGGCATTTTCAAGTCACAGTCGGAGGAGGAGTCTTTCGTCTCCGGGGAGCCCGCGTCTGTTCTCTTAAGGCGTTCCTCTGATTGAGTGCAGCCCACCCCCAGGGCAGACGGTCACCCACTTTCCTTAGCGTCTGCGGGTCTAAGTTCATCTCACCTAAACGGCAACACCCAGACTGCGCCCCGTGGCGTCGCGTGAGCACTGGCATAGACTGCCTGGGCCCCACCCCTATGCCTGCCCTGCCTCGCTGGGCCGTCAGGCGTCTGTGAGACCCGGGACGAGTTTCGCCAGCGGTCATCCCACTGGGTCTGAAGCAGGCCAGGCCAGGTCCCGATCACCTTGTCGGCGGCAGGGCAGGAATACGTGGATCCCCGTCTGTGCTCTCCACTGGCCCTGGCCCCCCGTGGTCGGTCTGCACACACCCTGCACCTCCCGATTCCAGCCGCCGTGATGGTGGGCCGGACGGGATGAAGGCCAGTCACGGGAGCTTCTCACAAGAACAGGCGCCTCCGGTCGCAGACCCCAGAAGCGGAGACATGGCCGGCAACAGCCAGGCAAAACCCCTGTGCCGTCTGGGACTCCTGGCTCGGCTGTTGGTGCATGAAGGGGCCTGGCCAGGAAGCGTCTGTGCCTGGGATGTCCGGGTGGCAGAAGAGCCAGCCTAGAAGCAGGCGGAGAAAAGGAAGGTTCTATGCCCAGGAAACTCCAGCCGCAGCAGCTGCCAGCCCAAGGAGCCCCGCTAGACAGCCCCCTCCAGCCTGCCTGTCCTGCCATGATGGTGCCCAGCCACGCCCTGCCATCTCTGCCTGGCCGCGGGAGCCAGCTGCCACGCAGCAAACCCCCAGGGCTCGGCCGCCAAGCCCCACCTGTCAGCCGCAGCTGCCGTGACCAAGGCCACTGTGCAGGAGGGTCTCCAGGTGCAGTCCTGGAGCCGGCAGGCCGTGGACGTCTTGGGCCAAGCTCCGTGGTCGTGGGCGGGACTCGGGGCCTGGCGGGCTGCTGGGCTGAGGGCTCTCTGTCACCCAGGGGGCTCTGCTGGCACAATGGGTGTGCAGCCTTCTGTGACACCCTCAGGCTAGCTGCACTCCATCAGGAAGCCAGCCCCAGGAGACTCCAGGGAGCCAGCCCCAGGGGCCTCCGCACTGGCCTCTGGGGAGGAGGGCTTCCCTCCATGGGGGTCCTAGGAGATGCCAGCAGGATGCGCTGGAGGTGGCACGAGGGGTGGGTGGTGGGCATCTGCCGGGCAGGGCAGCCGAAGCCGGCTCTCCCGTGGCACTTTGTCAGCCGCGATGGCCTTGGCGAGGCCGGTCAAGTCACGAGGCATGTGACTGTGCAACTGCACCAGGCCTGCGTGAGGACCGCCAGCTGCGGCATTTGACACAGAGGGTCCGTGTGGCCGTGGTGCACTCAAGGCAGGGCATTCCCCAGCCAGCCCTGGAGACCTGGGCGCGATCTCTGCTCCACGGGGCAGAGCAGCCAGGCACTGACCCAGGGCACCCGGGGTCGGAAGTGGTCCCCAGGAGGGAGGGGCACGCAGTCCGGCTCTGGGCATGGGTCTGTTCCCCTGGCACCGTGTATGGCTTCCGGCCCCTCCAGCCCCGGGTGGGGCATCTCTGCCGGGGAGCTGCCAGGCCGCACAGAGCCTGGTGTCCAGCACTCGGCCACCCGCACGGAGCAGCCGGCAGACACCCGCCCCGCTCCCTTCTTCCCTCCCAGGGGGTTTCCGGCAAGCACTGCCTGGCACAGCTCTGGGGAGCAAGAGTGGAGCCGGTTAGGGCCATGGAAGCTGGTCGGGGAGGCTAGGCAGGGGCAGGGCCACGGGTCAGGCATTTGGGTTCGGGCTAGGACTGGGGTTAGGGTCAGGGCTGAGGTTTTCTGAGTTAGAGTCAGGGCCAGGGTCAGGGCGTTTGTGTGTGGGTCAGGGTGTTTGGGGTGCGGCATTGAGGCTAGGGTTAGGGCTTGGGGTTAGGACTTGGGGGTTAGAGTTAGGGCCTTGGAGTCTGGGTTGGAGTTGGGGTCGGGGTTGGGGTATTTGCGTTTGGGTGAGGGCCAGGACCTTTGGGTTAGGGCATTTGGGCTAGGGCTTGGGGTTTAGAATTAGTGTGTTTTGAGTCTGGGTTAGGGTTGGGGTTGGGGTTTGAGATCAGGCTTAGGGCATTTGTGTTTGGGTCAGGGTCAAGGCATTTGGGTTAGGGTTGGGGCATTTGGATTTGCGTTAGGGTCAGGCTGTGAGGGTTTGGATGAAGGTGTTTGTGACGGATTAGGGCATTTGAATAGGGTTAGAGTTAGCGTCAGGGAATTTGGGTTAGTTAGGATGTTTGGCTTAGGGCATTTGGGTAGAGTTGGAATGAGGGCGGTTGGGTTCGGGTTTGGGGGTAAGAGTTAGGGTGTTTTGAGCCTGGGTTGGGCTTGGGCTTGGGGTTGAGGTCAGAGTTAGGACACTTGTGTCTGGGTTAGGGTCAGGGCGTTTGGGTTAGGGTCTGAGGGTGAGAGTTATGGTGTTTTGAGCCTGAGTTGGGGTTGGGGTCAGGGTTCGGGCATGTGTGTTTGGCTTAGGGCATCTTGGGTCAGGGCGCCTGGGTTAGGGTGGGGGTTTGGGGTTGCAGTCGGGGCGTTTGGTCAGTGTTGGAGTTCGCATTGGGGCGTTGGGCTTAGGACATTTTGAGGACAATTAACATCTGGTCGTTTGGGTTAGGGCCAGGGCCAGGGCACTTGGGCAGGTTGCGTCAGGGCGTTTGAGTTTGTTTCTGGGTTGGACTTCGGGCCTCAGGTCCCGCTGAGCAGCGCGGAGAGGGCTGGCCCCATTTTGCAGGACTTGAGGGCGCCGTGGCCAGCCCGGGTCAGGCGGGCTGTCGATAGCGGCACACGCTGCCCCTGACCCTCCGTCCCCCACCGCCCAGGCTGGCCAAGAAGTCCTGGTTTGGGAACTTCATCAACCTAGAGAAGGAGGAGCAGATCTTCGTGGTCATCAAGGACAAGCCCCTGAGCTCCATCAAGGCGGACATCGTGCACGCCTTCCTGTCGGTGAGGCCCCAGCCCCCACCCCCGGGCCCGCCGCCGTGCCCTGGGGCACTGAAGCAAAGAGCAGGGCAGTCTCCCGACACCCTCCTGCGTGCTCTCCGGCCCGCCTAGGCGTCTGGCTTCGGAGGGAAGGTGGCGTCTCACTCACTCACCCCGACGGCCTTGGTGCAGGCGGGAAGCGAGGTGGGACGGGCCAGGCAGAGACCCAGGGTGACCGCTGTGCAGCCTGGGGGTAAAGGCTGGCGCCCTGAGGCCCCCGGGTGGCCACCCCCAGGGTCCCTGGTCCTCTCCACGAGGCGGCTGTGCTTGGGGGCTGTGCTGGCTCGCGGGTACAGGAAGGCTCCCGGTCACCAAGAGAGCGGAGGCACTTCCGGTAGGAGGCCCTGTCCCTGCCCGTCCCCGCCCATCTCTCCAGCCCAGCCCAGGCCCTGACCTGCCATGGGCCAGCCCTCAGCCGAGGAGCCCCCTCCCCAGCCCCCCCTGGCCTGGGATGCACCCTGTGGGTAGCAGGCTCCTGGCAACTGGGCAGATATCTCAGTAGGGCTCCCTAGACAGCCGCTGTACACTCTGCCCCGTGACCCCAGGCCTCTACCCCTCGGACTGCAGCTGGGGGTCCTTGAGTGCAAGGCCCTCACCAGTGGCTCCAGGGGCCCAGGAGCCCAGCCAAGCCTCGCCACCCATGGGCCTCTCGGGTCCCTCGGCCTCCCTACCGGCAGCCTGACAGCTTCTGGGGCTTCCACCCTGACCTGGGCCTGGGCTGGCTCCTCCCCTCTTCCCACACCCCTCATGCTGCTCCTGGCCCAAGGCCAACCCAGACTCCATGGTGCCCCGGCCTCCAGTGCCCAGCAGCCCCAGCACCAGCCCTGGGCAGGGTGGCTCCTTGCTGCTGTGTGGCCTCATGGCCAGCCCTCAGTGCCTTGGGTCCCGGGAAGGCGGGCACGGTCCCAGCACTTGCGGGAGGGGAGACGAGACAGCTCTCCGAGTCCCTCAGCTCCAGCCTCAGCCTTGGGCTGCTGGGCCGGCTTCCCTCTGGAGGTGCCGTCAGTAGGCCCCGTGTTTCCTCCTGTTCTGCTCTGGTGTGAGAAGCCCCTGGCTGAGCCCAGCCGCGTCCTTCAGAGGGTGGGGGCTGGAAGGCGCCTCCTGGCTCTGGGCGTCTCCCCTGCACCGCGCCTGGCACAGATCTGGAGGCGAGGCGAGGCGGAGGCTGGGCGCCTGGCCTGGGTGCTCGACCCTCACACCAGGGCAGTCCCCCCGCCACCGCCCGTGCGCTCACACGGCTCCTCCCTGCAGATTCCCAGCCTCAGCCACAGCGTCATCTCCCAGACCAGCTTCCGGGCTGAGTACAAGGCAACAGGGGGCCCGGCCGTGTTCCAGAAACCCGTCAAGTTCCAGGTGGACATCACCTACACGGAGGGCGGGGAGGCACAGAAGGAGAACGGCATCTACTCTGTCACCTTCACACTGCTCTCAGGTGAGCCGACGGCCGCAGGGGGCGGGGGCGTGCACTGGCCTTCCCAGGGTGTGACCCTCTGTCTCTCGCAGGCCCCAGCCGCCGCTTCAAGAGGGTGGTGGAGACCATCCAGGCGCAGCTGCTGAGCACACACGACCCTCCGGTGGCCCCGCACCTGTCAGGTGAGGCGGCTCGGCAGGGGCCCTGGCTGCCGGCCAGTGGGGCAGGGTCATGGGTGCTGCGTGGCCGGGAGGCGCGGACCCACACGCAGCCTCTGACGGATGCCCCCTCCACGCCGTGGCTGTGCCCGTCAGGGAACAGGGCCCCTTCCTGGCCCCATGGGCCCGCCCAGCTCTGCACGCCAGGGACCTAGGGCCCAGCCGCACCACACTGAAAGGTGCCTCTTGTCCACTGTAGAACCCCCCCCGCCAGCGCCAGGACTAAGCTGGGGTGCTGGGCTTAAGGGCCAGAAGGTGGCCACCAGCTACGAGAGTAGCCTCTGACGCTGGCAGGTAAGGTGCCCGGCCTGCTGCCGGGGCGGGAGGGGCTGCGGGCAGGCCCTTCGGTGGAGCCACGCTGGCCCTGAGAAGGGCACCCCAGGCCCACTCACATCCTGGCCCTGGACAGGCCATGTGTGCCCCAGGCAGCCGGCCCAGCTGTGGGCAGCCGGACACAGGGGCAGCCTGCACAGGCTCTGGGGGA
>NW_007064793.1:0-705 GCF_000164805.1 Carlito syrichta
AAATAAATAAATAAATAAATAAATAAATAAATAATGTCATCATGGCAGTTTATAAGTTATCTACTAAAATTATCCCCCCTTCTTCTTTTTCCTGGGCATGTGCTGGGCTACATTTCCTGGTCTTCCTTTTAGTTAAGTAGAGCCCCGAAACTAAATTCTTCCCAAAGATAAGAGTGGCAATGCAGTCTACTCTCAACAGGTCTGACCCATTTAAATTCTCCTGTGTTCTTCCATACTCTTTCTGCGAGCTGAGTGATGTGGCTTTAAAGGGTTGGTAGAACCAATGGGTCTAAAAAGCATGGATCCCTTAATCACCTTGTAAAAGAGAGCTGTACCAGCCAAGAGCACCTGCCTTGAACAATTATATGAGAAATGAATTTCTACTGTGTTCAAGTCGTTGTACATTTATAGCAGTGTATTTATAGCAGCATTAAGCCTGTTCCAACTAATACATACATCAAGTGAATGAACAAAGGTAGAACCATTACTCAGCTCTTACTTGATTCCAGAGAAGTATATAATAGAAAAGGAATATTTGCCTAATAACAAAAGGGAAAAAAGTCATAAGTGCATGTGAGTTATATGTGTAAAAAACAGGATGGAGAAACTTCATATGATGAGGGTTCTTGAAGCAAACGCCTGGGGTTTTTTTTGTTTGTTTGTTTTTGTTTTTTGAGTTGGAGTCTCACTCTGTCGCCCAGACTG
>NW_007064794.1:0-703 GCF_000164805.1 Carlito syrichta
TCCACTTGCCTCAGCCTCCCAAAGTGCTGGGATTACAGGCTGAGCCACCAAGCCCAGCCGACATAATTCTTTTAAACAACTACACACTGACCAAAACTCAAGCCCGGCCTTGAAAGATGGGGTGGCTGGCTATAAGAACCGAGCATGGGACAGTAGGGAGTGACCAAGGACACTGAGGCAGGGCACTCTAAGAGAAAACTTAGTTAAGGAGCAACTGTCTTATTACCCCAAAATCTCCTTGAGACAGGCTGAACTTAGAAGTAAAATGAGGCCAGGCGCAGTGGCTCAAACCCATAATCCCAACACTTTGGGAAGCCAAGGTGAGAGGATTGCCTGCGCTCAGGTGTTCAAGACCAGCCTGGACAACTTGGTGAGACCTCATCTCTACAATAAACCAAAAAATCAGTTGGGCGTGGTAATGTGCACCTGTAGTTCCAGCTACTTGGAAAGCTAGGGCAAAAGGATTGCCTGAGCCCAGCAGATTGAGGCTGCAGTGGCCGTGAGCATCACACTGCATTTCAGTCTGGGCAACAGAGTGAGATTCTTACTTTAAAAAAAAAAAGTAGCCGGGCTCTGTGGCTCAGCCTGTAATCCCGTGCCTTGCCTGAGCCCGCGGGTTCGAGACCCGCCTGGTCAGCAAGAGCTCATCTCTACAATAAATAAAAAAATCAGCCAGGCGTGGTAGTGCATGCCTGTAATTCCA
>NW_007064795.1:0-765 GCF_000164805.1 Carlito syrichta
AAAAAAAAAAACAAAAAACAAAAACAAAAAACCCACATTAAAAAGTGCTCAACATCACTAATTATCAGACAAATGTTAATTAAAACCACAATGACATATCATCTTACACCAGTCATAATGACTATTATTACAAAGTAAAAGAACAACAGATGCTGGAGTGGATTCAGAGAAAAGAATGCTTATACACTGTTGGTGAGAATATAAATTCAACCTCTATGGAAAACTGTATGGAGATTTTCAAAGAACTAAAAATAGAATTACCATTTGACCCAGCAATTTTACTGTTGGGTATGCACCCAAAAGAAGCAAAATCATTTTATAAAAAAAGACACTTGCATTTTTTGGGACCAAGCTAAGTACCCATCAACAGTTGACTAGATGAAGAAAGAAAATGTGGTATAAATACACCAGTGAATACTACACAACCATAAAAAAGAATGAAATTATGTTCTTTGCAGCAACAGGGATGGAGCTGAAGACATTATCCTAAGCAAATTAACTCAGAAACAGAAAACTAAATGCCACATGTTCTCACTTATAAGTGGACGCTAACCAATCAATATGCATGGATATTGAGATGGAAATAGTAGGCACTAGGACTCCAAAAGAAAGGAGGAGAGTGAGGATTGAAAATTATCGGTGGCTCAGCCTGTAATCCCGCGCCTTTGGGAGGCTGAGGTGAGTGGATTGCATGAGTCCGCGGGTTCGAGACCCGCCTGGGCAGCGAGACCTCATCTTTACAATAAATCAAAAAATCAGCCGGGC
>NW_007064796.1:0-694 GCF_000164805.1 Carlito syrichta
AGACACCTTGGATGATTCCCTAAGGCCAATGAGGCCCATCTTTAGGCAAAGGCCTAACTTTTTCCATCAGAAAGGAGAAAGATTTGCAGATTGGACAACTTCATTCTCTGGTATTCATTTTTTCCTTTGTAGGTCAATGAACCAGGTTCATTCCATTCCGTTTTCAGTTCCATTCCTTTGATCTTTCTTTCCTGCTGTTCAGTGGTCTTAGGAAATTTCTTCTACAAGCTCAAGAGTGAAGGGTTTTTACTCCACTGAAATTCCTAACATGTGGCAGTTCGCACTGAGACATGGACACGCTACATCCCTGATCCCTGAATCAATTCTGTTCAAAGCTACCATCCACAACCAGGCTGCCAGACCTCACCGTCATCCAGGTGGCCCCAGGTGGACCCGGACACCGAGGGGGCAGCAGTTAGGGGAGCCTGGATAGATGGGGGTGGGGGAAGAAGGCCCAGGCAGGTGGAGCGAGAGCAGTAGAGCCTCTCTTGGTGCACAGACTGGGTCCAGTATCAAGCCCAGTAGCCCAGGCTACATCCCGGCACCAAGCCCACCCGGCCAATCTCTTGCTGAGGATCCGTGCGCGTCACAATGGGCAGTCTGTGACGTAGTGCTGGGGCCCTCTCCACGCGCTCTATCCGCCGGTTTACTGCCTGACTCCTCGCCCCTCAGCGGCTCGAACCGTGATCCTATC
>NW_007064797.1:0-1124 GCF_000164805.1 Carlito syrichta
GTATGTCTAGTTGGCCCAGTTGTGCAGAGGAGGCCAATGCCCAGGACTTCATATTCCCAAGGAAAGTGGCAGGCCAGCCCATTAGTGGCAGTACAGTCTGGGAGGCAGGATCCACCAAAGAGAGACTGTAGTGATATCTGAGATTTGAAATGTATGTTCTAGCCGGGCTCGGTGGCTCAGCCTGTAATCCTGCGCCTTTGGGAGGCTGAGGTGAGTGGATTGCCTGAGCCCGCGGGTTCGAGACCCGCCTGGGCAGCGAGACCTCATCTCTACAATAAATCAAAAAATCAGCCGGGCGTGGTAGCGCATGCCTGTAATTCCGGCTACTCGGAAGGCTGAGGCGGAAGGATCGCCGGAGCCCAGCAGGTCGAGGCTGCGGTGGCCGGGAGCGGCCACTGCACTCCAGTGTGGGCGACAGAGTGAGACTCCAACTCAAAAAAAAAAAAAAAAAAAAAAAGAAATGTATGTTCTAGGAGAAGGCAAGGGATTTGACTTAGCAGTACAGTGAGTCATAATACCGGATAGAACCAAGATTTCTTGATTCCTATCCTAGCCTTTACCCCCACCACCTAGGTTTGGTGGTAAAATCACTTTCTAGTTGTTATGATCCTATAAGTTGTCCTTACTTCCAACAGAGCTAATGAAAGTATAGTGATGAGATGAGGGACCTGTTTGAGGTTCATTCATCTGACCAGGTGTGGTTTAAGAGCAGAGCAGGAGCTTCCTTAACTTAACTTGAACAGCAGTATAAGCTTTTCTTAGTAATGGTTCCTGGGAGAACTTTCACATTATCCCTTTACCCTTGACTTTGATCTGGCTTCTCTTTGCCATTCTGTGGGCTATTTGAATGCCAGTCTCCTACCTCCCTTTTCGTTCTAATTCTGGCTTTATTAGGTGAGTGGTATACAAGCCCTGTTTGGAGGTTACTTTGATTCCTTCTAGCCTTTCCAGTGTGCTAGACTCTAGACTTCTTTATTTTGTTGAGAGTGACAGATTGTAGGGCTATGGCAGGCAAACTATTTGATCAACATATGGTTTGTTATACACTAATACCTTCCAGTCATATAATAACCAGCACTTTTAAAGAGTCCTTCATAAGCTGGATTTGTGTGTGTGTGTGTGTG
>NW_007064798.1:0-1402 GCF_000164805.1 Carlito syrichta
GCATGCGCTACCACACCGGGCTGATTTTTTGATTTACTGTAGAGATGAGGTCTCGCCGCCCAGGTGGGTCTCGAACCTGCGGGCTCAGGCAATCCATTCACCTCAGCCTCCCAAAGGCGCGGGATTACAGGCTGAGCCACCGTGCCCGGCTAAAATTTTTTTTATTATAGAAGCAAGGTCTAATTATGTTGTCCAGTCTGATCTTGAACTGCTGATCTCAAGCAATCCTCCCACCTAGGCCTTCCAAAGTGCTAGGATTATGGGAGTGAACCACCAGTCCCAGCCTCCTAGTGCCAAATTTGACTAGCTTTTTTTTTTTTGAGTTGGAGTCTCACTCTGTCATCCAGACTGGAGTGCATTGGCACACTTCTGGCCACCACAGCCTTGACCTGCTGGACTCTGGTGATCCTTCCGCCTCAGCCTTCCAAATAGCTGGAACTACAGGCAAACGCTACCACACCCGGCTAATTTTTTATTTATTGTAGAGACGAAGTCTCACCAAGTTGTCCAGGTGAGTCTCGAACCCGCGGGCTCAGGCAGTCCTCTCGCCTCAGCCTCCCAAAGTGCTGGGATTACAGGCTAAGCTACTGCATCCGGCCAGGAATAAGTTTTCATTATAAACTTTTTAAAAAGTACAGAACTGTGAAGAGTCAAAGTGAAAACCCTCTTGTACTCATCCTGCTTTTGTACCTAGAGATAATGCCATATAACTTTGAAATATATCCTTTGTATCTTTATGTAACTAACAGAGGGACATACATTCATGCAGCCTTGTTTTTTCATACTCTGCAGCTTGCATCATTCTCTGTTTAGGAGGCCGTGGGGATTCTTCCACATCGACTTCTTTTTTTTTTTTTTAAAGATTAGAAAACATAGTTTATTTAAAGTAAATTAGAGAGAGAAAGAGAAGATTTACTTCCCTGAACTGGGGGAGGGGGCCAAAGCCAGGAAGCATGGTGACAGCCATGGCTCAAAGAGTGCATGGCCACACGGGAGTCTAGCAAGACAATGGCCTTCAACTTCCTTTTTAAATGCTGTGGCATTCCTCAGACTGAGTGTGTCTCCTTGTTAGCTCATTAGTGCTATTTCTGGACGTTTCAGTGGTGTTTATTTTTTGCCCTTATAAACAACGCTGCAATTTTTGTTTGTTTTGTTTTATTTTTGTTTTTGTTTTTTTTTTTTTTTGTTTTTTTGTGTGTGTGTTGGAGTCTCACTCTGTCGCCCAAACTGGAGTGCAGTGGCACGCTCCCAGCCGCCACAGCCTCAACTTGCTGGGCTCTGGAGATTCTTCTGCCTCAGCCTTCCAAGTAGCCGAAACTATAGGCATGCATTACCTCACCCGGCTGATTTTTTTTTTTTTTGAGTCGGAGTCTCACTCTGTCGCCCAGACTGGAGTGCAGTG
>NW_007064798.1:2722-10815 GCF_000164805.1 Carlito syrichta
GGCCGGGAGCGGCTACTGTACTCCAGTCTGAGCGACAGAGTGAGACTCCAACTAAAAAAAAAAAAAAATTTTTTTTAGTTAAACAATCATTTTATTGCTTGATTACATAGACAAATTTATGCAACCAGGTCAGAGGCTGTGGATGACTCATATTTCCAATTGGGAGGGAGGACTCACTTCGTCTTTTTTTTTTTATGAGTTGGAGTCTAACTCTGTTGCCCATACTGGAGAGCAGTGGCATGCTCACAGCCACCGTAGCCTCAACCTACTGAGCTCAGGCAATCTTTCCACCTCAGCCTTCCAAGTAACTAGAACTATAGGCATGTGCCACCATGTCCGATTTTTTGGTAGAGATGAGGTCTCACCAAGTTGCCCAGGCTGGTCTCAAACCCATGGGCTCAGGCAATCCTCTCACCTGGGCCTCCCAAAGTGCTGAGATTACAGGTGTGAGCCACCATACTCAGCCTGTAATTCATTTTTTGACTCAAGGTCTCAGTCTGTTGGAGTGGAGCACCGTGGTTGCAGCCTCGACCTACCAGGCTCAGTTGATCCTTCAGCATCAGCCTCCCAAGGAACTGGGATTACAGGCGTGTGCCACCATGTTTGGCTAATTTTTTATTTTTTTGTAAAGATGAGGTCTTGCTATGTTGCCCAGGGTGGTCTCAAACTCCTCGGATTAAGTAATCCTCCTTACTTGGCCTCCCAAGGTTCTGGGATTACAGGCATGAGCCACCATGCCCTGCTGATAGTATGTAATTTTTTTTTTTTTTTTTTCTTTTTTTGAGTTGGAGTCTCACTCTGTCGCCCAGACTGGAATGCAGTGGCCACTCCCGGCCACCGCAGCCTCGACCTGCTGGGCTCTGGTGATCCTTCTGCCTCAGCCTTCCAAGTAGCCGGAATTACAGGCATGCGCTACCACGCCTGGCTGATTTTTTGATTTTATTGTAGAGATGAGGTCGCGCTGCCCAGGAGGGTCTCGAACCCGCGGGCTCAGGCAAGCCACTCACCTCAGCCTCCCAAAGGTGCGGGAGTACAAGCTGAGCCACCGAGCCCGGCTTAACATGTAATTTTTAAAACACACCCCACTTCAACAGTTACCAGCCCATGGCCAGATTGTTTCACCTGTGCCCCACCCACATCTCACTGCTTTCCAAACTGGGATGTTTCAAAGCAAATTTCAGGCATGCTGCTTCATTCCTCAGTACCTGGTTATCTGTCTCTAAAAGATAAAGTATTTCCCCTTATCAGACTGCAATGCTTTTATCATATCCAGAAGGAGCATATGCCCTTTGTATGCAGGTGTTCCTTGTCTCCTGCATTCTGTTTGTTTAGAGTTGATGGTTCTCAGCCAGATGGGAACAGGGCCTGTCCACATCCAGCGTGTCCTTGCTGGTGGCCCTTCTGGGCTTACTGACTTACTCACTGGGGCTGCCTGACCATACTGAGAACTGGAAGAACCTTATACTTTGTTACAGGGATAAAGAAAGATAATCATGTTAAGTGCTCCCTTCACTAAGTAGTAGCCACACTGCTGCTAATAGTATGATCGTCATTATTTTTGTCTTTTTTTTTTTTTTTTTTGAGTTGGAGTCTCACTCTGTCACCCAGGCAGGAGTGCAGTGACGTATTCACGGCCACCGCAGCCTCGACTTGCTGGGCTCAGGCGATCCTTCTGCAGCAGCTTTCCAAGTAGCTGAAACTACAGACATGCCCCATCATATCTGTAATTTTTCTTGATTTATTGTAGAGATGTGGTCTGGCCAAGTTGCTCAGTCTGGTCTCGAACTCCTGGGCTCAGGCAATCCTCTCACCTCGGCTTCCCAAAGTGCTGGGATTATAGGCATAAGCCACCATGCCCAGCCATGATTGTCATTATTATTATTTTTAATACCGCATATCTGCTGTGGTCTCTCTTCTTCAAGGAGAGTATAAGTCTCACAAGGGTGAAATAGGTGTCCGTTTGGTACATTGGTGTTTGCCGGCATCTAGCAGTGCTGTGTGAGGCAGATGCTCTGTAAATGCGTGTGTGTGACTGTGACTTATGTACCCCTGGCCTTGCGGGTGGGCACAGCTGGATGGCCTTCAGGGCGAGGCGAGCAGTTACAAGACAAACACAACTCACCATCCAGTCGTCTGCTTCCTTCTCCAGTTTTCACCAAGGCTGCATTTTGCTCTTGAGCTTCCCTTCTCACTGGAAAAGCTAACGTGGCTTTTTGGCCAGAAGACTAGCATTTTCTGGTTTTGAGTTGGAGTCTCACTTTGTCGCCCAGACTGGAGTGCAGTGTCCGCTCCCGGCTACCGCAGCCTCGACCTGCTGGACTCCAGCGATCCTTCTATTTATTGTAGAGATGAAGTCTCACCAAGTTTCCTAGGCAGGTCTCGAACCCACGGGCTCAGGCAATCCCCCCACCTCAGCCTCCCAAGGCGTGGGATTACAGGCTGAGCCATCGAACCCGGCTCACACCTCTCTGTCTTAGCCCCCATATTTTCGCCAGCTCTGAGGGTTTGACTGAGGCAACTGTTCTGGTTAACATTGGTGTCCAAGAACTTTTAAAACCATCTCAGAGGGTTACTTGTCTTGAAAGAAGCACATTCTTCATTCTTGCAAGCATTATGTTCTAGTGACTCCAGCCCTTGGAGTGTACACAGTTTTTATTTATTTATTTTGAGCTGGAGTCTCACACTGTTGCCCAGGCTGGAGTGCAGTGGCACACTCAACAGCTACCACATCCTCGACCTGCTGGTCTCAGACCATCCTTCCGCCTCAGCCTTCCAAGTAACTGGAACTACAGGCATGTGCCATCATGCCTGGCTAATTTTTTGATTTACTGTAGAGACAAGGACTCCCCAAGTTGCCCAGGCTTCTAATTTCTGGACTTAGGCAGTCCTCTTGCCTCTGCCTCCCAAGGTGCTGGGATTATAGGCATGAAACACCATACCCCGTGTGTGTACAGTTTTCTTCTTATCTGACATGAGGGCCAAAGGATACAGGTCTTCTGGTTAGTACTGCTTAGGACAAAGGAGTCACCCAAGGAAGAAACTGAAAAGAAGTTCAAAGCATGAGTCCTAGCATGTTTTATTTTTTTAGTTGGAGTCTCACTCTGTCACCCAAGCTGAACTGCAATGGCACGCTCATGGCCACTGCAGCCTCAATGTGCTGGGCTCAGGTGATCCTTCTGCCTCAGCCTTCCAAGAAGCTGGAACCACAGGTGTGCGCCACCATACCCAGCTAATTTTTTGATTTATTGTAGAGACAAGGTCTCACCAAGTTGCCCAGGCTGGCTTCGAACTCCTGGGACTCAGGCAATCCTCTCACTTCCATCTCCCAAAGTGCTGGGACTATAGGGGCGTGCCGTGATGCCTGGCTGATTTTTTGGTTTATTGTAAAGACGAGATCTCGCCAAGTTGCCCAGGTTGGTCTCAAACCCCTGATATTAGGCAATCCTCTTGCCTTGGCCTCCCAAAGTATTGAGATTACAGACTTGAGCCACCGTGCCCAGCCATTTATTTTTAAATTAAATTTTATTTTATTATCGAGATGTAGGGTACAAGTAAGGGCTAACTACACAAATAGGCTGTATGCAGGTGAAGTTTGAGCCTCCACTTGGCCCTTTTACCAGCATAAGATGAGGTACTCTTTTTATTGTTATGTGCCCCCCCCTTCTCCTGGCAGTGCCCAACGACTGCTAACCCCTCCCTCGTGCTGATGTGACTAGTGTTCAGAGCCCACTTCTGAGTGAGAACATGCAGTATTCAGTTCTTTGTTTCCTTTTTTTTTTTTTGAATTGAAGTCTCACTCTGTCACCTAGGCTGGAGTACAGTGGCACGCTCGTGGCTACCACAGCCTCGCTGCTGGGCTCAGGCAATTCTTCCACCTCAACCTTCCACGTAGCTGCAACTCAGGCATAAGCCACCACATCTGGCTAATTTTTTGATTTATTGTAGAGATGAGGTCTTGCCAAGTTGCCCAGGCTGGTCTCGAACAGGTGGGTTGAGGCAGTCCTCTCTCCTCGGCCTCCCAAAGTGCTGCAATTACAGGCTTGAGCCACTGTGCCCTGCCTCAGTCCTTCATTTTTGTGATAGATCACTAAATATGATGGTCTCCAACTCCATCCAATTTGCTGCAAAGTCCATGATTTTGTTCTTCTTTGTGGCTGTATAATACTCTATTTTTTATTTTATTTTAATTAATTAATTAAGTTGGAGTCTTACTCTGTCACCCAGACTGGAGTACAGTGGCATGCCCTCAGCCACCGCAGCTGCGATCTGTTGGGCTCAGGTGATCCTTCCGCCTCAGCCTTCCAAGTAGCTGGGACTAAGTAACCATACCTGGCTAATTTTATTTATTTATTTATTTATTTATTGTAGAGATGAGGACTTGAGTTGGAGTCTCACTTTGTCGCCCAGACTAGAGTGCAGTGGCCACTCCCGGCCACCGCAGCCTCGACCTGATGGGCTCCGGTGATCCTTCCGCTTCAGCCTTCCAAGTAGCTGGAACTACAGGAGAGGGCTACCACGCCCGGCTAATTTTTTGATTTATTGTAGAGATGAGGTCTCTTCTTGCTGGGCTCCGGCGATCCTTCCGCCTCAGCCTTCCAAGTAGCTGGAACTACAGGCGTGCGCTACCACACCCGGCTCATTTTGATTTATTGCAGAGATGAGGTCTCGCCAGCTTGCCCAGGCGGGTCTCGAACCCGTGGGCTCAGGCAATCCACTCACCTCAGCCTCCCAAAGTGCGGGATTACAGGCTGAGCCACCAAGCCCGGCTTTATTTTTATTTATTTATTTACTTTTGAGTTGGAGTCTCACTCTGTCGCCCAGGCTGTAGTGCAGTGGCACACTCATGGCTACCCCAGTGTCGACCTGCTGGGCTTCGGCAATCCTTCCACCTCAGTCTTCCAGGTAGCTGGAACTATAGGTGCACGTAACCATGTCTGGCTATTTTTTTATTTATTGTAGAGACGAGGTCTCACCAGGTTGTCCAGGCTAGTTCAAACCCGTGGGCTCAGGCATTCCACTCGCCTTGGCCTCGCAAAGTGCTGGGATTACAGGCTGAGCCATCAGGCCCAGCCTATTTTAATTTTTTGGAGACGAAGTGTTTTTCTGTTGCCCAGGCTATAGTGCAGTGACGTGATCATAGCTCAATGCAGCCTCAAATTCCCGGACTATAGTGATCCTCCTATCTCAACCTCCCCCATGTAGCTAGGACTACAGGTGTGTGCCACCACACTTGAGTAATTTTTAAATTTTTTGTCTAGATGGAATCTTGCTATATGGCCCAGGCTGGTCCTGAACTCATGGCCTCAAGTGATCTTCCTGCCTTGGCCTCCCGAAGTGCTGAGATTACAGGCATGAACCACTTTGCCTTACCTCAAGTTGTTCTTTATTTTTATTTAGAAAATTTTTTTGTAGAGATGAGGTTTTGCTATATAGCCCAGGCTGATCTCAAACTACTGGGCTCAAGCAATCCTCTTGCCTTGGCCTCTCAAAGTGCTGGGATTACAGGCATGAGCCACTGTATTTTTATTGAGAGCCAACCAATAACAGTGTCAGGCAATTTTTTAGGAGTTGGGACACAGAAGTGGGCAAAATGAGCCAAGTCCTTGTTCTCATCAAACTTACTTTTTTTTTTTTTTTTTTTGAGTTGGAGTCTCACTTTGTTGCCCAGACTGGAGTGCAGTGGCACTCTCCCAGCCATCACAACCTCAACCTGCTGGGCTCAGGCGATCCTTCTGCCTCAGCCTTCCAATTAGCTGGAACTACAGGCGAGTGCCACCATGACTGCTAATTTTTTGATTTATTGTAGAGATGAGGTCTCCCCAGGTTGCCCAGGCTGGTCTCGAATGTGTGAGCTCAGGCAATCCTCTCATCTCGGCCTCCCAAAGTGCTAGGATTACAGATGTGAGCCACTGTGCCTGGCTGATTTGAACTTTGCATTCACCTTGGCACCCAGGCTACTATGTGAATGACTGGAAGCTCCCGCTGCTCCTACTGAAGAGCTTCCCCATGTATCCCCATGTGCTCTTAGAGGCACATCTGCTGGGGAATGATGGCAGTGCAACTGTTGACTATATGCATTTGCCAAATTTTTTCCCAAAAAAGCATGATCTTTTTTTTTGAGTCAGAGTCTCACTCTGTCACCCAGACTGGAGGGCAGTGGCATGCTCCCAGCCACCACAGCCTCAACCTGCTGGGCTTAGGCAATCCTTCTGCCTCAGCCTACCAGGTAGCTGGAACTACAGGCGCACGCTACAACACCCAGCTAACGTTTTGATTGATTGTAGAGATGAGGTCTCATCAAGTTGCTTAGGCTGATCTCAAACGCATAATCTTTCTGATCTTCAGTTTCCTGGTAAATTTTGAACCCCACTTCACAGTGTTTAGAGATCATCAACTGAAACTTTGGATTAGAACTGGACATAAACTAAAGAGCTGAGTGCATGATGATCATGAGGCAGCTGGAATGGCTGGGAAGTAACCTGTTCTCAGACGGTTTTATGGCCGGGTTTCCTGGGGTCTGGCCCGTTTTATTTCCCTGTGGCTTCCTTGCTCCATCTGATTTTGTAGATAAAAGATTTCCTCCCTTTGTTTACATGGCTGATTTTACTGGGTACAGCAGCCTTTGGGTTGTTTTGTGGGGTGAGGTGGGGTGGTGCTTTAATTTAGGGTTTGGGTTCAGGGCCTTCCCTCAATAGTGGTGGATGTCTTCTGAGTCTTCAATTAGTCATCTTCTGGCCGACTCAGGAGTGGAAAATTTTTTTTTGTTTTGAGTTGGAGTGCAGTGGCCGCTTCCGGCCGGATCCTTCCACCTCAGCCTTCCGAGTAGCCGGAATTACAGGTGCGCGACCACACCCGGCTAATGTTTTGATTTATTGTAGAGATGAGGTCTCGCTGCCCAGGCGGGTCTCGAACCCTCGGGCTCCCAAAGGCACGGGTTTACAGGCTGAGCCACCGAGCCCAGCTAGGAGTGGAAAATTTTAAAGTGATTGCCAGATTGTGACAAGACCGTAGCCTGCGGGCCAAGCACGAGAAGGCTGATTGCTGGCTTCGTTTTCAGGAATTGGAGCCTAGCAAAACAAAGTGGTCCCCATTGGGAATGTTCCTAGGACTTCTAAGGGGAAGTTTTGACAGCTCCTTTGGAAATGACTTGTGAACTGTAGAGGCCAAACTGTGTAGTCTATCTTAGTATCCTGCCAGAAGGCTGATTTCCTGGGACAGCTCCGTCCAGTAGCATTTTCTCTGCAGATAGAAATGGGTTGTCATCTGCCCTGTCTGGTACAGTGGTCCCTGGGCCCGTGTGGCTGCTGAGTACCTGGAAGCAGCAAGTAGGACTGGAAATGGAATTATGCATTCTATTTGATTTTAATTAAAATTTACATAGTCATATACAGCTGTGGCTGCGTATCACATGGTGCACTTCTGGGCTCCCGCCCCTGTGCCCAACCTGACACTGAGCTCCCCTGCCACTTTGCTCCAGGAATTTACAGCCTTACTCATTCCTCAGACCCATTACCCCATCCCGAAGTCCATGCAGTCTTTTTTTTTTTTTTGAGTTGGAGTCTCACTCTGTCGCCCAGACTGGAGTGCAGTGGCCGCTCCCAGCCACTGCAGCCTCGACCTGCTGGGCTCCAGCGATCCTTCTGCCTCAGCCTTCCAGGTAGCTGAAACTACAGGTGTGTGCTACCACGCCCAGCTAATTTTTTGATTTATTGTAGAGATGAGGTCTCGCCAAGTTACCCAGGTGGGTCTCGAACCCGAGGGCTCAGGCAATCCACTCACCTCAGCCTCCCAAAGCACGGGATTACAGGCTGAGCCACCGAGCCCGGCTGCATGGAGTCTTTTCTATTGTCTCTAACTTTTTTCACACTTGCTGGAGGGATCAATAATTGCAGTGTACAAAAAACAAAACATGTTAGGTGGAGTGGCACACCTGAAATCCTAGAACTTTGACAGACTGAAGTGGGAGGATCACTTGAAACCAGGATTTTGAAGCCAACCTGGGCAACACAGTGAGGCTCTGTCTCCATGAAAAATAAAAAATAGCTGGGCTCGGTGGCTCAGCCTGTAATCCTGCGCCTTTGGGAGGCTGAGGT
>NW_007064798.1:11080-14212 GCF_000164805.1 Carlito syrichta
CCATTGCACTCCAGTCAGCATGAAAGAATGAGGCCATGTCTCTCTCTCTCTCTTTTTTTTTTTTCCGAGGTGGAGTCTCACTCTGTCGCCCAGACTGGAGTGCAGTGGCCGCTCCCGGCCACCGCAACCTCGACCTGCTGGGCTCCGGCCATCCTTCCGCCTCAGCCTTCCAAGTAGCTGGAACTACAGGCATGCGCTACCACGCCTGGCTAATTTTTTATTTATTGTAGAGATGAGGTCTCCCAAGTTGCCCAGGCAGGTCTCGAACCCGTGGGCTCAGGCAATCCACTCATCTCAGCCTCCCCAAGCGAGGGATTACAGGCTGAGCCACTAAGCCCGGCTTTCTTTCTTTTTTTTTTTTATTTTGAGTTGGAGTCTCACTCTTGTCACCCAGATTGGAGTGCAGTATCACACTCACAACCACCACAGCCTCGACCTTCTGGACTTAAGTTATCCTTCCACCTCAGCCTTACAAGTAGATGGAACTACAGACACGCCACCATGCCCAGCTAGTTTTTGTGATTTATTGTAGAGACGGTCTGCCCAAGTTACCCAGGCTGGTCTCAAACCCCCAGACTCAGGCAGTCCTCTCACCTCGGCCTCCCAAAGTGCTGGGATTACAGGCTGAGCCACTGTGCCTGGCATCATTAAAGACATGAAGGCCAGGCCAAGGGTTCAAGACCAGCCTAGGAAACATGTATCTACAATAAGTCAAAAAAATTAGCCAGACCTGGTGATGCGTGCCTGTGGTTCCAGCTACTTGGAAGGCTGAGAAGGAAGGATCACCTGAGCCCAGCAGGTCCAGCCTGCAGTGGCTGTGAGTGTGCCACTGCACTGTAGCCTGGGTGACAGAATGAGACTCCGACTCAGGAAAAAAAAAAATTAGAAGAAAACTGTCTTTCTTGTTCTCCAGTCCTTTCAATACTCTTTTCCCCAGTGGCATTGAGATGTCCATGGAGCTGGCGGAATCTGGGTGTTCTTTTTGTACTTGGCGTCACACACAGGTTGTGCCGATTAAAGACTTCTTGCCGACGTGTTCACTGATTTGCCCTTCCTGACTGATTTCTCCCCTGCTGCCCAGGTGCCTTGAAGAGGAGTCTCACGGCCGAGCAGGTTCGAGCAGATTTCATCACTCTGGGTAGGTCATTGCCCAAGGTTGCTCAGGGTGACCTGCCTCTGGGCTTTTCATTATGTAAATGTCTCCTTTTGCTCTATTGTAGGTCTTAGTGAGGAGAAAGCCACCTACTTTGCTGAAAAGGTATAATTCTTCTTCATCAAGGTTAATTAAGATCCTTTGCTTTTATTCGTGACGAGAAAAAATTAGGACTTGCCAACTAAGGCAAAACCACGCGTCACCAGTTGCCGTTTCCCAGCTGAAGGCTTTTGCTCGGCCTTGCGTGTATAGCATGTGTGCAGCAGTTCACTGTGCTGTTAGTGCATCTGGGGGTTTTTCCTCTGGTTTGAATGAGTATGAATGTTACGCGGCTGGCACCGTAGCTCATACCTATAATCCCAGCACTTTGGGAGGCAGAGGTGAGAGGATTGCCTGGGTTCTGGGGTTCAAAGACCAGCCTGGGTAACTTGGTGAGGCTCCCGCCCCCCTCCCATCTCTACAATAAATAAAAAAATTAGCCAGGCATGGTGGCATGCACCTGTAGTGAGGTCAAGGATCACCAGAACCCAGCAGGTCGGGGCTGCAGTGGCCATGAGCCTGGGCAACAGAGTGAAACTCCAACTCAAAAAAAAAAAAAGTCATGCGGTTTTTGTTTCAACATAGATTAAATCTTGGAATGAAAGAAAACATTGCTATCATTGTCTGCAACTCTCCCTATCCCTAGATATGTGCACAGGCCAAGCCCTGGGTTCTGCATCCCTCCGGCTGTCTGTGCAAACACTAAACATGGCTGTGTCAGGGCAGGATGGGGAGCAGGAGTTTTGCCTGTCGTTATGACTGCCTTTTTGCTTTTGTTGCAGTGGAAGCAGAATGCCCCCTCCCTGGCTCGGTGGGCCATCGGTCAGACTCTGATGATTAACCAGCTCATAGACATGGAATGGACATTTGGAGGTAACGAGAGCTAGTGCTGGACATGTGGGTGACACAGGTTGAGTTGCAGAAGCACGTAGAGTGCCGGGGTGGGAAACTGCATGCTCAGGCCCCACGTTCTGCCGCAGCTGCAGTCTGTATCCCCTCCACACTCTGTGGTCGTCTCCATCGGTGACTTTCCAGAGGTTGACTGTGGAGGCCTCTTGGTGCTCTCACTCTCACCCCCACATGACTGCCATGGGACCACTTGCAGCACTGGGGTCTTCAGGACAAGTCCTCAATCTGCCACTTGTTATTTACTTATTTATTTTTTGCCACAGTGACATCTGGGAGCAGTGAATTAGAAAAAGTGGGAAGTATATTCTTACAAGTAAGTCTTCTCCTGATCCTTGAAAATGGGTAGGTTTTTGACTTGATTAAAAATTCTTACCACCCTGAGCGCGCCCGATCTCCTCTGGTCTGGGAAGCTAAGCAGGGTCGGGCCTGGTTAGTACTTGGATGGGAGACTGCCTGGGAATACCGGGTGCCGTAGGAAAACCGGGCTTGGTGGCTCAGCCTGTAATCCCCGCGCTTTGGGAGGCTGAGATGAGTGGATTACCTGACTTCGAGACCAGTTTGGGCAACTTGGTAAGACCTCCTCTCTATAATAAATTGAAAAACTAGCCAGGCGTGGTAACACATGCCTGTAGTCCTAGCTACCTGGAAGGCTGAGATGGAAGGATCACCTGAGCCCAACAGGTGGAGGCTGCAGTGGCCATGAGTGTGCCATTGTACTCCAGACCTCCCCCTCCCAAAATTTTTTAATCTAGCTAGGTGTGGTGGCTCACGCCTGTAATCCTAGCACTTTGGGAGGCAGAAGCGAGAGGAATGCCTGAGCTCAGAGGTTTGAGACCAGTCTGGGCAACATAGTGAGACTTCATCTCTACAGTAAATCAAAAAGTTAGCTGGGCATGGTAGCGCATGCCTATAGTTTCAGCTACCTGGAAGGCCAAGGCAGAAGAATCACCTGAGACCAGAAGGTCTTGGCTGCATGGACTTCTTGATTACAGGTGTGAGCCACCACGCCTGGCCAGAAATTTTTTTTTTAA
>NW_007064798.1:14232-17339 GCF_000164805.1 Carlito syrichta
CTGAGGTGGAAGGATCACCTGAGCCCAGCAGGTCAAGGCTGCAGTGGCCATGAACGTGCCCCTGCATTCTAGCCCTGGCGACACAATGAGACTCTGACTCAAAAATATAATAAAGGGGCCGGGCTCGGTGGCTTAGCCTGTAATCCCGCACCTTTGGGAGGCTGAGGTGAGTGGATTGCCTGAGCCCGCAAGTTCGAGACCCGCCTGGGCAGCAAGACCTCATCTCTACAATAAACCAAAAAATCAGCCGGGCGTGGTAGCGCATGCCTGTAATTCCAGCTACTTGGCAGGCTGAGGCGGAAGGATTGCCGGAGCCCAGCAGGTCGAGGCTGCGCACTGCACTTCAGTCTGGGTGACAGAGTGAGACTCCAACTCAAAAAAAAAAAAAGTATATATATATATATATATATATATATATATATATAATAAAGGAATAAATAAAGATTTCTTTACCCAATTGTCATTTTAATTTAACTTTTTTATTTTTCTTTTTAAAAACCAGTTGAAGTTGGTGGTTAAGAAAGGAAATCAGACCGAACATTTGCATCTAGGTGAGTCCAGATTCCCACTGAGCCTTTCCACTGTCTCTTGTTCTCTTCAGTCAGGGGCTGGTGGAGATCACACAAGTCCTCTCTTCCAGAATGATGGTCATACTATGTGGTAGGGCAGTCATCCACTGCCTTTCCTCGCATAAAAGAAATATGAGGAGAATTCGTAGGCTCTTGGCGGCTCAGAGACCCCCTGGTTGAAAAGCCCTTCTTAGCCGGGCTCCGTGGCTCAGCCTGTAATCCCAGCACTTTGGGAGGCTGAGGTGAGTGGATTGCCTGAATTCGCGGGTTAGAGACCTGTCTGGGCAACTTGGTGAGACCTCATCTCTACAATAAATCAAAAAATCAGCTGGGCGTGGTAGCTCATGCCTGTAATTCCAGCTACTTGGAAGGCTGAGGTGGAAGGATCGCCGGAGCCCAGCAGGTCAAGGCTGCGGTGGCCAGGAGCAATCACTGCACTCCAGTCTGGGTGACAGAGTGAGACTCCAAATCAAAAAAAAAAAAAGAAAAGCCCTTCTGGAAAAGGGACTGAAGGAGACTGATGAGCAGGAAGCTCTCTCTGTGGAAGGCACATGGACATCCTGAAGGATGCCCTGTCGTTTCTTTGTTCTGTGGAGTTGTGCCTTTTGCGGGGGGGCGCTAGGTTTTTGGGGTTTTTTTGGAGTTTTTTCTGGAGTTAGGCCATTTTAACACCTCCCCCCTTTTTATCTGTGGAGCTGAGAACGCCAACTCAAAAAAAAGGAAAAAAAAAAGCTGCTTTAGATGTACTAATCCAAACTAGAAGAAAACCTCTGGGTGGAAGTTAATTTTCAAGGGTGACTGTGGAGGGGAAGCACGTACTTGAAGGTGAATTTTCTCTCCCCAGAGTTAACCTTGCCTCAGTTCTACAACTTCCTGCACGAGATGGAGCGAGTCAGAGCCAGCATGGAGTGTCTCAGCTGACTTTGGTCCCCATGTGTGTCCCCTCCCCCCTTCGTCCCCAGTCCTGTCTCCGCCCTGCCTGCTCCCTCCCCTGGGTGACTGCCCTGAAAGCTTCTCCCTCAGGCCTGGTGGGGATGAAGCCCTGCTTGCCTCTTGGGAGTCCAGGTGTGGATCCTTCCTGAAAAACAACAGGATTAAGTACTTAAAGAGCGCATCACAGTTCCCCATAAATGTTTTGGTGAGGCAGCCACCACCACCTGTCTGTCTTTCAGGACACATTGTAGATATTCTGACAGCCTATTGCAGCTCAGGTTCAGGGAGAATAAGTTGTCACCTCCCCGTGAAAGTTCCAGAGTAAATGTGCCATCCCTCAAGATGACACATTGATCACCCTACCCTGAAAGATGGCCAAAGAAGAGGAAATTGTATGGATGGCTCACACCAAGTGCCTCCTGGACCCCAGCACACCCCGGGCTTGTGGTGGTAGTGTGCTGCCAGTTGGGTTTGAACAAGAAATACATGCTTCGTCTTCTCTGAGAAGAACTGAGGCTGAACTGCCCATTTCTGGTTTTGCCCTGTTGTGCTGTAACTAGGTGGCCTTTGGGCTCAGGCTGATCACCTCTGCTGGTTAAATGACTAATAAAAAATCCTGAAGGAAAGGGCTGAATCCATTGTCTTTCTCGGTGGGTCAGAGTCACATGCCTCATGGAGGGCTACTGCTTTTGTCTTCAGAAGTTTCCTTCCTGGCTTCAGTGAAGGCCCTGGGTCTCCAGGGTAATTAACTGTGGTCCGAAATTGGAGCTTGTAAGAACAGTTCAGGGGAAACTTGGGTTAAGAGCATTGGGGAAAAAGCGTCACACATGAAAGCTTTGTGTTCAGATGCTTTCGCCCCTGCCTAGCACGTGACACTTCCCCTTCCTCCTCCCTCTCCCCTCCTCCACAGACATTTTGTAAAGTTTTGAACAGATAATACATGCCCGTGACCCTAAAGTTACAGTGTGAAGTCGGTCCCCTCCCCCCATTTCCCAGTTCCTGGGTTCCCTCCCAGAGAAGACAGTCCCCGCGTTGCAGCTGTCTGTGCTGCAGTCTGACTCCTCTTCCTGCATGGATGGTGGCATCCTGCACATGCCATCCTGCCCCCTGCTGCTCTCAGCTTGGAGGTCGTTCCACACCAGGACTTGGAGAACTGCCCGTTCTTGGTCACAAACGCACCACTTCTTCAGTGGACGATTTATTTAACCCATTTCCTGTTGACGAATTTAGGTTGTTTTTATTATTTTTCTTTTGTGGATACTTCAACTGAATTATTTTTGTACACAGGTCATTTTACCTGTGTAGAAGTATTGGGTTGATGCGTAAGTTAGGAGCGTTTTTCTCTTGCTCATAGAATGCAAATGTCCCAGGCCAGGCTCAGTAGCTCAGCCTATAATCCCAGTGCATTGGGAGGCCAAAGTGAGTGGATTGCCTGAGCCCACGGGTTCGAGACCCGCCCGGGCAACTTGGCGAGACCACATCTCTACAATAAATCAAACAAATTAGCCAGGGGTGGTAGCACGCGACTGAAGTTCCAGCTAACTTGAAAGGCTGAGGCGGAAGGATCGCCGGAGCCCAGCAGGTCAAGGCTGCGGTGGCTGGGAG
>NW_007064798.1:17637-19679 GCF_000164805.1 Carlito syrichta
GAGCCCAACAGGTGAGGCTGCAGTGGCCGGGAGCGGCCACTGCACTCCAGTCTGGGCGACCGAGTGAGACTCCAACTCAAAAAAAAGAATTAATTAATTAAATAAATAAATAAATAAAAGGAATGCAAATGTCCCAGTTCATCACATTTTCCAATTCTGTGGTTGACTGATGTGAATCATCATGGACTAAAGTGTTTAAATGGGCCTGGCATTGGGGGCTCATGCCTGTAATCCCAACACTTTGGAAGGCAGAGGCGAGAGGACTGTCAGAGCTTGAGGGTTCTGAACCACCCTGAGCAATATGGCTGAACCTCATCTCTACAATAAATTTTAAAAAAAATTAGCCAGGCACGGTGGCATGTGCCTGTGGTTCCAGCTACTTGGAAGGCTGAAGTGGAAGGATCGCCTGAGCCCAGCTGGTTGAGGCTGCAGCAGCCATGAGCATGCGGCTGCACTCCAGCCTGGGGAACAGAGTGAGACTCCAACTCTAAATAAATAAATAAATAAAATGTTTAAATGATCAAAATGGCCCTCTATGAAATGGCAGAACCATTTTCTTTTTTTTTTTTTTTTTGAGAAAATAGGATTTATTTATTTTTGTTTGTTTGTTTGCTTTTTTGAGTTGGAGTCTCACTCTGTCACCCAGACTGGAGTGCAGTGGCCGCTTCCGGCCACCGCAGCCTCGACCTGCTGGGCTCCGGCGATCCTTCCGCCTCAGCCTTCCAAGTAGCTGGAATTACAGGCATGCGCTACCCCGCCCGGCTGATTTTTCGATTTATGGTAGAGATGAGGTCTCGCTGCCCAGGCAGGTCTCGAACCCGCGGGCTCAGGCAATCCACTCACCTCAGCCTCCCAAAGGCGCGGGATTACAGGCTGAGCCACTGAGCCCGGCTATTTATTTATTTTTAGTTGAGTCTCACTCTGTCACCTAGACTGGAGTGCAGTGGCAGCTCCCTGCCACCGCAGCCTCGACCTGCTGGGCTCCGGTGATTCTTCCGCCTCAGCCTTCTGAGTAGCCGGAATTATAGGCATGCGCTACCCCGCCCGGCTGATTTTTTGAGTTATTGTAGAGATGAGGTCTGGCTGCCCAGACGGGTCTCGAACCTGTGGGCTCAGGCAATCCACTCACCTCAGCCTCCCAAAGGCGCGGGATTATAGGCTGAGCCAGCCAGCCTGGCTGAAAGTAGGATTTATTAAAAGGACAGAAAAGCTCCCACAGTGGGAGAGGACACAAAGGGGTTGCCCCTGTTCTCTTTTTTTTTGTTTTTTTTGGCGAGCTGAGGTCTCACCAAGTTGTCCAAGCTGGTCTCCAATCCCGGGGCTCAGGCAATCCTCTCACCTCCGCTCCCAAAGTACTGGAATTATAGGCATGAGCTCCACCACACCTGGGAGAAGTGCTTGTTTTTTTTTCTTGATGCTCCATCTTCTTTTTTTCCTTTTTCTTTTTTTTTTTTTGAGTTGGAGTCTCACTCTGTCGCCCAGACTGGAGTGCAGTGGCTGCTCCTGGCCACCACAGCCTCGACCTGCTGGGCTCTGGCGATCCTTCCGCCTCAGCCTTCCAAGTAGCTGGAACTACAGGCGTGCGCTACCACGCCTGGCTGATTTTTTGATTTATTGTAGAGATGAGGTCTCACCAAGTTGCCCAGGCGGGTCTCGAACCCACCGGCTCCCGGCTAATTTTTTATTTTTATTTATTTATTTATTTATTTATTTGAGTTGGAGTCTCACTCTGTTGCCCATACTGGAGTGCAGTGGCCACTCCCGGCCACCGCAGCCTCGCCTGCTGGTCTCCAGCGATCCTTCCACCTCAGCCTTGAGACCAGCCTAGGTAACTTTGTGAAACCTCAGCTCTACAGTAAATCAATAAATAAACCAGGTGTGGTAGCATATGCCTGTAGTTCCAACTGCTTGGAAGGCTGAGGCGGAAGGATGGCCTGAGTCCAGCAGGTCGAGGTTCCAGTAGCCGTGAGCATGCCGTTATTCGCTAGCCTGGGCGACAGAGTGAGATTCCAACTAAAAAAAAAAAAAAAGAAAGAAAAAGA
>NW_007064798.1:20302-21426 GCF_000164805.1 Carlito syrichta
GCCTCGACCTGCTGGGCTCCGGCGATCCTTCCGCCTCAGCCTTCCAAGTAGCCGGAACTTTAGGCGCAGGTTACCACGCCCAGCTAATTTTTTGATTTACTGTGGAGATGAGGTCTCGCCAAGTTGCCCAGGCGGGTCTCGAACCCGCGGGCCCAGGCAATCCACTCACCTCAGCCTCCCAAGGGCGTGGGATTACAGGCTGAGCCACCGAGCCCGGCTGATCTGAAAATATGAAATGGAAAATTCCAGAAGTTTGTGAGTTTCAACTGCGCGCCATTCTGAGTTGCGAGATGATATCTCAGGCTGCCGGCTCCATTCCAGAGCGTGACTCATTCCTTTGTCCTGCATATCCCTGCTGCATGCCCCGTCCACTCATCACTCAGCAGCCCCTCCACTATCAGATCAGGAAGTGCATAGTGTGTACAGGGTTCAGTACCATCTGGGGTTTCAAGCAGCCACTCAGGTTCTGGAATGTATCCCTGTGCCTAAGTAGGGACTTCTGTGCTCAAAAGGCCACCGACTTAAATGTTGGCCTCATTCAAAAATGTCTTCGCAGAAATATCCAGAATGACATTTGACCAACTATCTTAGCACGGAGCACTGTGGTCCAGCCACGTTGATACAAAATTACCCATCACGGTGACAAACTGACTCTGTCTACAAGTTCCAAAGAACAAGTCAGTGCCTCTGGTCAGTGTCCACATGTGTTCATGAGGTTTCCAAGAATTTACCAAAATAACTGGACGCAGTGGTTCCCGTCTGTAATCCCAGCACTTTGGGAAACTGAGGCGAGAGGATTGCCTGAGCCCATGGGTTCGAAACCAGTCTGGCAACTAGGTAAGATCTTGTCTCTACCATAAATCAAAAATTAGCCGGACCGGGCTCAGTGGCTCAGCCTGTAATCCCAGCACTTTGGGAGGTCAAGGCGAGTGGATTGCCTGAGCCTGCAGGTTCAAGACCCGCCCAGGAACTTGGCGAGACCTTGTCTCTACAATAAGTAAAAAATTAGCTGGGTATGGTAGCACACGCCTGGAGTTCCAGCTACTTGGAAAGTAGAGGCGGGAGGATCGTCAGAGCCCAGCAGGTCGAGGCTGCGGTGGCTGGAAGCAGCCACTGCACTCCAG
>NW_007064798.1:22521-23213 GCF_000164805.1 Carlito syrichta
GTTGCCCAGGCGGGTCTCGAACCCACAGACTCAGGCAATTCACTCACCTCAGCCTCCCAAGGCACAGGATTACAGGTTGAGCAATCGAGCCCGACTAATTTTTTGATTTAGTGTAGAGATGAGGTCTTACCAATTTTCCCAGGCGGGTCTTGAACCCGCAGGCTCAGGCAATCCACTCCCAAGGTGCAGGATTACAGGCTGAGCCACCGAGCCCAACTGGAGTCTTAATCTTGTCACCCAGGTTGGAGTGCAGTGGCACGCTCATGCCTCTGCCTCCCAAAGTGCTGGGATTACAGGCATAAACCACTGCACCTGACCAATAACAAGTAGATAAATTTTTTTAAATTTACAATTCACAGTATGTCAGAACAATATGTTAACAAAAATACAATCTAGTTAAACTCTCTCACATTACAGATAGGGGTCACTGAGGCCTGGAGATTGAAACTGTGGGCAATGGCCAGTGAACAGACAGTGCCATCCTGTGATCCCTGGGGCCCTACTTTATTCACAAACAGGCTTCTGAGGGCCTGAACAGGACCCAGTACGCCAAGTCATCTGGTGCTGGTCCCAGCAGGGTGGTGGTCTGTAAGAGCTATACCCAAGCCAGGTGCGGTGGCTCCTACCTATACTCCCAGCACTTTGGGAGGCCGAAGTGAGAGGATTGCCTGAGCCCACAGGTTCAAGACCAG
>NW_007064798.1:24766-25235 GCF_000164805.1 Carlito syrichta
GCAGGCTCAGGCAATCCACTCACCTCAGCCTCCCAAAGGCGTGGGATTACAGGCTGAGCCACCAAGCCCGGCTAGTCTTTTTTTTTTTTTGAATCAGAGTCTCACTTTGTTGCCCAGGCTGGAGTGCAGTAGCATGCTCATGACCACCACAGCCTCGACCTGCTGGGCTCAGGCAATCATGATTCTTCCGTCTCAGCCTTCCAAGTAGCTGGAACTACAGACACGCCTCACCATCCCCAGCTAACTTTTTGATTTATTGTAGAGACAAGGTCTTGCCAAGTTGCCCAGGCTGGTCTCAAACCTGTGGGCTCAGGTAGTCCTCTCGCCTCAGCCTCCAACGTGCTGGGATTACAGGCATGAGCCACCACGCCCGACTGGGGATCAGTCTTAGCATACAACATAAAAAGGCTTGCCAAGCTGGGCTCGGTGGCTCAGCCTGTAATCCCGCGCCTTTGGGAGGCTGAGGTGA
>NW_007064799.1:0-754 GCF_000164805.1 Carlito syrichta
GTCTTGGCCTTTTCAAGCCAGGAAGAGAAGCAACAAAGAAACAATGAACAAACTCGAGTCTCTTTTCAAATATCTGAAAGTAGCATTTTTATTTAAAAGCTACCAGGAACCAGTTTGGGACTCTAAGATGTCAGAGAGGTAGAATTATTGTACACATTGGTTTGTTCAGTATTAAATTGCTCTAGTTTATACCTGTCATCCCAGAGTAATTATTAATGATGACCCCATCACTTGCAAATGTGTCCTGATTGTATGATAAATTATATGGTTACCTAAGTGACAGACAACCCAGTAGAGCACAAAGAAAACAGACTCTAGATTCCCTGACAGGTCTTTGCTTGAATCACAGTTCAGACACTTATTAAATAGTAGTGTGGATTTCACAATTTACTCTCTATGCCTCAGTTTCCTTAACCGTACAATGGTGATAATAATACAGTTGACCCTTAAACAACGATGCTGGGGTTAAAGGGTTAGTCAAAAATCTATGTGTAGCTTTTGACTTCCCCGAAACTTAACTATTAATAGCTACTGTTGACCAGAAGCCTCACCAATGACATAAACAGTCGACTAACACATATTTTGGATGTTATATGTATGGCATACTACATTCTGACAATAAAGTCAGCTAGAGAAAAAAATATTGTTAAGAAGATCTTAAGAAAGATGAAGAGAAAATATATTTGCTATTCACTAAGTGGAAGTGGGTCATCACAAAGGTCATCCTTGTCATCTTCACTTTGAGTAGGCTGAG
>NW_007064800.1:0-944 GCF_000164805.1 Carlito syrichta
AAAAAAAAAAAAAAAAAATTTAGTGATCAGGAGAGTTGAGTGGATGATCAGGAGAGTTGAGCGGATGGTGATGCCTTTAACCAAGACAGGAGACCCATAGAAGAAATAGTTTGGGGAGCAGAGAAGATGAACTTGGCTTGGATGTGCTAGTTGGAAGTGCCATGTTGAATATATTCTTGCAGCCTAAAAGCAGTGTTAGGAGTGGAGGCTTGTATAGGCAGGGTCTCTCTCTGCTTTGTCCACTGCTCCATCTCTGTTACTCAGAATACTGCCTGACCCAAAGTAAGCATTCAATGATGATTTGTCGAATGGATGGATGGATGCAATTTGGGAAGTCATCCAAATGGAGAGGGTTGCTGTTTTACCCTTTTGGCCCCATTGGCTCATTAGATGGCTTGCTCCAGTTTCCTGTTTCTTCTCTCCACTGAGCTGTAGGGTTATAGACAGTGTGCTGAGAAATATACATACATGCATCTTTCTTATTATTCTACACTCCATGATTAAAACATTACCTTTCCCTTCAGCCCTTATCTTTTTGAATTATGTGATTCTTTTTGTTTTTCTGCCTGTACTGTGAGGGTAGAAAAATCTTTAAACAACGTTTGCTTCATTGTTTCTTAATTCTATCTAATCTTTTTTGTTAACAGTGATAGTGGTAGGTTAACTGGAATATTTGAACTTCTTCGGTACTATCTGTACAGGTTCAAAATGCAAATTATTATAATTGGGTTAGCACAAAACTACTCATGATATTAGAAATTTCTTTTTGCACTTCTAGTTTTTATAAATGCATAATTCACTTCAGCCTGTGATTAATGTTTTAAAAAACCCAAATACTGTACTGTGCTACTGTCCCTGTAATCTCTGCCTTAGCATTTTCCCACCAATGGTAGGCAGCAAAGTGGAAAATTTGCTATATTGTTATCCTGCTTTCCCACCCCATC
>NW_007064801.1:0-1508 GCF_000164805.1 Carlito syrichta
CTCACCTCAGCCTCCCAAAGCGTGGGATTACAGGCTGAGCCACTGAGCCCGGCTTGTTACTTTTTTAAAGGTGATTTTTGCTGAACAGAAGTTTGTAACTACAGTCTAACCCAGGGTACCAAGTGTTTTCCTTCATGATTAAGTGTTTTTGAATCTTGTTTAAGTCTTTACCTATTCCAAGGCTACTGAGCTTTTCTGTTGAGTTTTCTCCTAAAAGTTGTATTGTTTTAACTTTTCACATTTTGATGTTTGTATATAGCGTGAAAATTTTCATATGTTGTGTAATCTAAGGCCCAACATTTTTTCCCCCTATGAATATCCAGATGACTTGCCCCAGTTGTTAAAGATGATCTTTTCCCCATTGCACCAAGTTGTCACATTTATTATAAATCAAATCCAAGTCTTTTTCCACACTCTCTTTTGTTCTAGTGACCTATTTATTTTAATGTAGGTTAATAATAACTGTTGCTGTCTGGTAGTATAAACCTTTGAGCTTTGCTCTTGGCCATTTTTGGCTATTTGCATTTCCATCTATGTTTGATTTTATTTATTTTGTTTACTTTTTAAAAATATATTTATTTATGAATTTATTTTTTTTGAGACAGGGTCTTGCTCTGTCACCCAGGCTGGAATGCAGTGGCACAATCCTAACTCACTGCAGCCCTAAACTCCTGGGCTCAAGCCATCTTCCTACCTTGGCCTTCCAAGTAGCTAAGACAACAGGCAAATGCCACCACACCTGGGTAATTTTAAAAATTTTGTAGGATCAACCGGGCTCGGTGGCTCAGCCTGTAATCCTGCGCCTTTGGGAGGCTGAGGTGAATGGATGGCCTGAGCCCGTGGGTTCGAGACCCACCTGGGCAGCGAGACCTCATCTCTACAATAAATCAAAAAATCAGCCGGGCGTGGTAGCGCATGCCTGTAATTCCGGCTACTCAGAAGGCTGAGGCGGAAGGATCGCTGGAGCCTGGCAGGTCGAGGCTGCGGTGGCCGGGAGCGGCCACTGCACTCCAGTCTGGGCGACAGGGTGAGACTCCAACTCAAAAAAAAAAAAAAAAGAGACTGGGCCAAACTTTAACATGGCTTCTAGCAACCTAAGTCTGTGTCCCTAAGACAACCCAGCCCCTTTTGGAGTTCTTGTCTGGAAAAGCTCTGGGTTGTCAAAAGAACAAACTATTTGTTCTAGCCAACACTTGAAGATAGGCCCCACCTCCCTTTCTTAGAGCACTACTTAAAAAGGGCGAATCAATTGTGAATCCTTCCTCTGTCCTTTGAGATGTGTATGTGTCTCCTACAACCCAGGAGTGTCTTTCTCAAGGTCCTGAAAGCCATTCCTTTGAAATGTAATCATCTGGAAGGATAGGGCCTCTGTCTCCCAGTATGGGGGAGAGGAGGGGGGAATAGGTGGGGGTGGGGAGGGTGGAATTCTAACTTCGATAATTTCCAGCCAGCAGACACAGCTGGCCTAATCACATCTGTACTACCAATTTTTTTTTTTTTTTTTTTTG
>NW_007064802.1:0-765 GCF_000164805.1 Carlito syrichta
CCATTTCATTCCACTGCATTTCATTTCACTCCACTCCATACTATTACATTCCTCTCCATTACATTCACTCCGTTCCAATCATATCCATTCCTGTCCATTCCATTCCATTCCCTTCAATTATAATCCATTCTTCTCCATTCCCTTGTATTCCATCCACGCCATTCCATTCTAAAACATTTCTCTCCATTCCATTCCATTCTTCTCCATTGCATTACATTCCTCTCCTTTCTATTCCATTCTATTCCATTCTATTCCATTCCTCTTCATTCAATGACATTCCACCTTTCTCCATTGCTGTTCTTCCATTCCATTCAATTCCATTCTGCTCCATTCGTTTCCATTCCTCTCCATCCCATTCCATTATTCTTCATTCCACCCATTCCTCTCCATTCCATTCCATTCCATTGTTCTCTATTCATTCCATTCCAGTAAATTCCACTGCATTCCATCCCATTCTATTCCATTCCATACTTCTCCGCTTCATTCTTTCCATTCCACTCCCCTTCTTTTCTCCCATTCTATTTCTCTCCATTTCATTCCATTACTAAACATTCCATTCCTCTCCATCCATTCCACTCAATTTCTCTCCACTCTAGTCCTCTCCATTTCATTCCTTTTCCTTCCTCTCCATTCCATTCCATTCAATTCCATTCATCTTCTTTCCATTCCATTCGATTTCATTCCATTCCTCTCCAGTTCATTCCTCTCCATGCCATTCCATACAATTCCATTCCATTCCATTCCAATCCAATCCATTCCATTCCA
>NW_007064803.1:0-1239 GCF_000164805.1 Carlito syrichta
GATTTTTTGATTTATTGTAGAGATGAGGTCTCGCTGCCTAGGCGGGTCTCGAACCCACTCACCTCAGCCTCCCAAAGGCGCGGGATTACAGGCTGAGCCACCGAGCCCAGCCTCCCTTCTTCTTTAATCCCTCCTCTCTCTTCCCCTTGAACTCATTTGGAACCAGCCACAGAAAGTAGGTAAGAATGTGAACTCTTGCATCAGACTTGGAGGTTTAAATTTTTATTCTCATACATACCAGTGATTGACTTTGGGCATGTTATTTAATCTCTCTGTATTTCTGTTTCCTCATCTGTAAAATGGGGTTAATCATACTTACTTTGTGGGATGTGTGTGAAGGTTAAAATAAAGAATGCATACAAAGTGCTTTAAACAATGTCCAGCACATGAAAGGTAACCCATAAAAGTTAGTTATAACAACAATACAATCATAATAATGACCATTTCATTTATTCATTCATTTGGCAATTATTTTTGAGTGTTTATTATGTATCAACCAATAAGCACATTAGGTGTTTAAAAATAAATTTGTTTTAGAGTTATCTATTTAGATGTCTGTCTGTTATTACAAGTGAGTTTTATAGGTGTCAGGGAAACTCACATATAATAGTAGAGACAGACAGATATGTTTAAAACAAGTTAATATGGCAGATAATTTAAAAAGAGAGCACCTGATGGAGACGGGGCAAGATGGCGACGGCATAGGTGAACTTGTGAGATTCTCTGAACCTATCAGTATTCTTTAGGGAATCTTTCTTACCTGTCTTTTTTCACTTCTTCCCAGCCGTGTGTCTCTCTCTCACCTGATAGTTGGGACCAAGACTGCAAACTACTGAATAGACAGACTGTAAAACAGAGGGAAAAGTGAACAAAACCAGAAGACCCTCATAAGGAAGAACAGGTCATTGCAGAAGAGAAATAAAAGCAACCCCACCTTCCCTCAAAAACAGAATTGAAGAGGGGGAGGGAAAGGGGTAAAGGGAGAAAAATCTACAGAAATGAAGAAAAACCAAAAGAAGAGTATGGGTCTCTCCCAGACGCCTGGGAGAGCAGACACTGAGAAAATTGACTTTGGAATACAAACAATGCAAAGTCCCCAGAATGAATGGTCTCACAATGCAAATGCAGATATCCAAACAATAATGGAGAGACTAAAAAGAATTGAGGAGACTCCCAACGATACTATGAACGAGCTGATATCTGAGATAACAGAATTAAGAATACTGTGAATGAAATTAA
>NW_007064804.1:0-715 GCF_000164805.1 Carlito syrichta
GGAGACTCAGAAGGGGGAGGGGGGAAGGATGAAAAATCACTTATTGGGTACAATGTGCACAGATGGGGGTAGTAGGTAACTTAAAGCCGAGACGTCTTTGCCACTATACAATGTGTCCATGTAATCAAAAGTTATTTGTACCCCCTAAACGATGGGAGAAAAGCAAAAAACTCTTGCCATGAAATTAGGAATTCACACTAATTCAATCTAAGAATACCACATTGGTTGCAGCTCTTTTGGCGCAAGTTAATTTCCAGTTCTTACCCACTGCTTCACGCTGGTGAGCTGTGTCAGGTAGTAGTGTAGAAATGGGGTTGTCTTTTCCCACATCACGTACGAGCTACCCAGGAAAGCCAAGTCCCATATGGGTCTCAGAGCGGGATCAATATGGCCATGGCTATCTGAGAGAGAAGGGAAAAGCACATTTATATGAAGGCATTTTTTGAGACAAAATTTCAGAATTTTCAGTAAGGAAATAAGGTTTACACTTAGTTGCATCTTCCATCTTTCTCACAGCAAGATCTTGAGTGGACATGTGACCTGTTTGCGGGGGGCCAGCCCCTGCAAGTTTTGGGGAGTCCCTTGGAAGATGTGGTGGCATCGGTTAATCTGTAGTGATAGATATTAAAAGAAAGAAAGATGGAAGGATAGATATAAAGAGGAAGAAAGAGAAAGAAAGAAAGTGGACAACTGTTCAGTGAAATGAGCAGAAGCC
>NW_007064805.1:0-676 GCF_000164805.1 Carlito syrichta
AGTCTATTACCTTAAAATAAAATTCTTTGGGGAAAGTGGCTGTATAAAATTCAAGAAGAGGAGCCTGCTACTGTGCCTGCGCCCTATGGGTCAGCCTGGTGGGAGCTGAAACTGTGAGGTGCCACGTGTGGGATTGGTTTGGCTCTTGAGAGTTTCTTGAAATTACGTGTGAATGTCTGGGTCAGCATTCCCATTTCTGCCCAAGGTCTTTGGGATTTTTCTAGGCATCACATTGAATGTATAAGGTGCTTTGTGTAGTCTTGCCATTTCAGAAAGTGGTAAGTCTTCCAATCCATTAGTATGGTATGTCATATATTTGTTTAGAATGTCTTTAATTTCTTTCAGCACTCTTTTATTCTTTTCAGTATCTAAGCCTTGTCTTTTGATTGAATTTTATTCCTAAGTATATTATTACTATTGATATTATTTCAAGTGGAATTTTCTTAATTTCATTTTCTGATTATTCTTTGCTACTATATAGATACAAATTGGATTTTTATATTGATGTTTTGCTTGTAACTTTGCTAAATACATTTACTGGCTCTAATAATTTTTAATGGATTCCATATTTATATAGATCATTTATCAATGCCTTGTTTAAAATGTCTTTTTTGTTTTGCCTGCCTGCTCATGATTGAGTTTACAGTGCAATGTTGACTATAGCAGAGCAGTAAAG
>NW_007064806.1:0-2312 GCF_000164805.1 Carlito syrichta
AAATGTAAAACCTCAAATCATAAGAACCTTAGAAAATGAAGGACATACCCTCATGGAAATCAGAACTGGCCTCCAATTCCTGAACAAAACCCAAAGCCTGCAGGTCATAAGAGAGAGGATAGACAAGTAGGACCTTATTAAACTGACAAGCTTCTGCAAAGCCAAAGAAACCATCAAGAGAGTAGGGAGACAGCCTACAGACTGGGAAAAAGTACTTGCCAACACCAGGTCAGACAAAGGTTTAACATCTTTGATCTACAAGAAACTCAAACGTGCTGAAAAGAAAAAAACAAACAACCCATTATAAAATGGGCAAAAGATATGAACCGACACTTCACAATGGAAGACATCCAAGCAGCCAACAGACATATGAAGAAATGTTCAACCTCACTAATCATCAGGGAGATGCAAATCAAAACCACACTGAGATACCACTTAACTCCAGTCAGAATGGCAATTATCAATAACTCAAAAAATAACAGCTGCTAGGGAGGGTATGTGAAAAGGGAACACTTCTACATTGTTGGTTGGGGTGTAAACTAGTGTGACCTCTGTGGAAAGCAGTGTGGCGATTCCTAAAAGCTCTAAATATCAACCTCCCATATGACCCCGCAATCCCCCTACTGGGAATATACCCTGAAGAACTCAAATCACTCTATAAAAAAGATAACTGCACCCGTATGTTTATTGTGGCATTGTTCACAATAGCAAGAACCTGGAATCAACCATGCTGCCCATCAAAAGAGGACTGGATTAAAAAAATGTGGTACATGTACACGATGGAATACTACGCGGCCATAAAAAAGAACAAAATCATGAATTTTGCAGCAACCTGGATGGAACTAGAGTCTATAATACTGAGCGACCTCTCACAAAAACAAAGGTCTGAGTATCACATGCTCTTACTCATATAATGGACCTTGAACATCCAACCTAATACTATAAGAAAATGACTGACAGTGGTGGGAAACTATGGGGGGGGTGAGGGAGATGGGATTAACGGTAGCAAATATCTGTCTGGGGATGGGGAAGCACCTCTTATCAATAGGGTGCCTGAATGAAACGTATTTGTATACCTAACCCTTAACTGTACCCCACACTATCATAATAAAAAATATCGATTATAAAAAAAAAAAAAAGATTTAGGACACCTCTTCAATAGGTTTGGTCTACCTTAACCATATATTATTATAGCCAGGAAAGGTGAATACCAAACTTAGGGCAATCTACCAGCGGAGTAGTAAGGGCCCCCAGTAACCCTAGGGCAGCTGATAACCTGGGGCCTCAACAGTTAAACTGCCACTGCATGAGGTCTACTCAGAACAGGGGCTGGAATATAAATCACCACTTACTCAACCATGATGACAAGGCCAGCAAGAAGTACTATTTAAGGCACCATTTACAACATAAAAAGCCCGTGTCACTGTGACACTTTACTGGTGAGGCTCAGCAATGGGCTGGGGTCACACCACATGCAAAGGGGCAGGGCCCCAAAGTGAAGCTTTAGAGGATCCCCAAAGTCCTTTGTGTTTTTAAGTGCCTGTAGCAGCCAACCTGGCTTTCAGAGCACAGCATTTGGAGGTCACCGGCACATAAGATAGAATTCTGGAAGGGCCTAAATGTTAAGTTGAGGGTCCCCCACCATGTCCCCCTCCACGAACTCAGCTTGTGTAACCTTCTTGCCATCAACTGATGCACATGAGAAAACTCACTTTGGAGTGTACCTTTCCACAGGATGAGAGTGGTGAGTGCATGTGCACATTGTGTCACCCCCAATGCCACAGAATGCCAGAGCCCAAGGGCCCTGAGGTGCTACTTGGGTGGCTTAGGCATAATGCAAGGTAGAGAGGGTTGGATACTGTGGTAGGAGGGCAGTTAAAGAATCAAGTGGGTGAAAGCGATGATGAAGCAGTGAATCACCAACATGGAAAATCAATAATTACTTTTTAAAAATTATTTTTGAGCTATACTTTACATAACAAAATTATATAATTCAGTGTCATTTGGTACATTCATGAGTTGGTACAACTATCTGATCGATTACATTTTTATCATCCCCAAAAGAAACCCCCGTACCTATCAGCAGTCAGTCATTCCCTATTCCATCCTCCCTCTGGCCCTAAGCACCCACCAGTTCCTGTGGATTTGCCTTTTCTGTCAATTGAAATAAATGGAATCATAATATGTGACCTTTGGTATCTGTTTTTTTCAGTGAGCATAATAGCTTAAAGGTGTGTCTATGCTCCAGTGAGAGTCAGTATTTCATTCCTTTTCATTACTGTATAGTATTTTATTGTATGAATATACCACAT
>NW_007064806.1:2971-4326 GCF_000164805.1 Carlito syrichta
CATAATTAACCTGGAGTTTTGATTTTATAGTTATCATTTCTCTAGAATACTTTTTATCTTCTTTTGATTTTTAAAATGTTTTACTTGTTTTTAAGACATTACCCATTATGTTGATTCACATTTCTGTTCTTTATAAGTTAATTTCTTATTTATTTATTTATTTATTTATTGTTTTTGAGTTGGGGTTTCACTCAGTTGCCAAGGCTAGAAAGCAATGGCATGATAATGGTTATTCAAACCTCAAACTCATGCACTTAATCAAGCCTCCTGCCTCAGCCTGCCTAGTACCTGGGACTACAGGTGCGTGTCACCACACCAGCTAATTTTTTGTTGTTGTTATGAGTTCTCGCTATGTTTTCCAGGGTGGTCTCAAGCTCCTGGGTTCAAGCGATCCTCTCCTCTCAAACTCCCAAAGTGCTGGGATTACTGGCACTAGCTGCCAGGCCTGGTCTGTTTAATAAAGTATCAAAAACACAGTGACTTACTTTCAAGATTTCCTGATGCTGCCCCCTTCCCTGAGGTTTATTCTCTGTGTTTGTTGTTCCTCCTGACAGTTCCTCCTCTGTGATAAGCTGCATCCCAGAAAGGAACTCTGGCTGCTCAGGTTCAAGAGTGTAGAGGGGCTAGGCTGCTTCAGCCTTTCAGATTCTACTACTGGCCCCTGTAATTCCTCACTTTGGGACTGGGCACACCCCTCACCATTTCAGTCGCTGTTCTCAAACTGGCTCACTTTACTTTCCAGTGAACACTGGCTGGCACTTTAAAGGCTTCCTGTTAGCCACTCCCTCTTGTGCTGATTGTCATACCTGGGAGGTCTGGTGCCTATTGGCTTGCCCCGCCCTCTGTGTTGGGGTTCGGAGGAAGAACTTGGTCCTCTAGTTTGGGGTTGAATGCTTAGCAAGTTTTGGTTTTGTCTGAGCTATTTCTATGAGAGGATTTCAGGAGAATCAGAAACTACACTGCTGCCTCCGTCTTTCTCATGCTTACTTCAATCTTTGAAGTATTTATCTTAAATGGAGAGGTCCTGCAGCTTTCAATTTCTTGAAGCAGAGCTCCATTTGCCCCAAACTAGTTAAGACTCTGAGTCACACAAGGCTTTCAGAGTCCCTCTGTCTACCATGGGACTTCGTGCCTGTTCTTGTTCTATCCGTGTCTTGAGTGAGAGTTAAAACAGCCTAGAGGGCTTGTGGGTTGAGAGGCATTTGGCCACTATCATAAGTGGAAGAACCCTGCTGGGCAGATGAAAAATCTAGAGGCAGGCCCTGGTCAGAAAGGTGTATCTTTTCCTTCCCTCTTTTCCTTTTCTTTGTATCTGCTTTTCTAAACATGGACCACACAATCTCCAATCTGACCTC
>NW_007064806.1:4885-21700 GCF_000164805.1 Carlito syrichta
AGTAGGGGAATTGCTGGGTCATATGGAGGATCAATTTCTAGTTCTTTCAAAAAATGCCACACTGTCTTCCAAAGAGGTTGCACTAGTTTGCATTCCCACCAGCAGTGTAGAAGCATCCCTTTTTCTCTGCATCCTTGCCAGCATCTGTTGTTGATTATTTTATTAATGATGGCCATTCTTACTGGTATTAGGTAGTATCTCAATGTGGTTTTGATTTGCATTTCTCTGATGATGAGTCAGGCTGAGCAATTTTTCATATGTCTATTTGCTGTCCATATATCTCCTTTTGAGAATTTTCTATTCATGTTTTTTGCCCACTCTAAATGGGGTTGTGTCCCTTGTGTTGAGATGAGTTTCCTGGATGTAGCAAATAATTGGGTCATGGTTTCTTATCCAGTTTGGCATTCTGTGTCTTTTCAGTGGAGCATTAGTCCATTCACATTCAGGCTGATTATTGAAATGTGATTGCTTATCCCTGTCATGAGGTTCTTATCAAGATTTTCTTCATTTGTTTTTCTTTTGGCTTTGGCATTGATGCATGTGTGTGCTTCCCAGTTTCTTGTGCACTGTATTCTTTCTTGATTCTGCATTCCTGCGCTCTTGGGAAATGTGTGGTCATACTTTTTTTTTCTTTCTTCTGTGCTTTATACCTTTTTAAGTGTCTCCTGTAGATCTGGTCTGGAAGCTGCATAATCTCTTAGGGATTGGATGTCTGGAAAGGATTTTAATTCTCTATCACTGATGAAGCCGAGTTTGGCTGGATAGGAAATTCTTATTTGAAATTGTTTATCTTTAAGGACTTTGAATACAGGACTCCAGTCCCTTCTTGCTTGTAGTGCTTCTGCTGATAGGTCTGCTGCTATTCTGATTGGTTTTCTCTGGTAGCTAGTCTGAGCTTTCTCTCTTGCTGCCTTTAGGATTTTTTTGTGTGTGCCCACTTTGTGTAAGCAAATTACTATGTGTCTAGGAGTTGGTCTTCTCATTGATGTGTGTGGGTTCTCTGTCTCTCTTGTGCTTGGCTGGTCACATCTCTGGTGTGATGGGGCAGGTTTTCTTGGATTACCTCCTAGAATACTTGTTCCAAGTTGTTATTCATTTCCCTTTCTTCTTCTGGGATACCAGTCAGGCATAGGTTTGACCTCTTGATATAATCACATATCTCTTGTAGGCATTGTTCTTTCTTTCTGAGTCTTCTTTCTATGTTTTTTACAGATTAGATTAATTCCATGTTCTGGTCTCCAAGTTCTGAGATTCTTTCTTCAGCTAGATTAATTCTATTTTCCATGTTTGTCATCTTGTTATTTATTTCCTGGATGGAATTTTTTATTTTCAAAATCTCTATTACAATTTCTTTCAGTATTTCGGTTTATCTTTGTTGAGTGCTATTCACTCTTTCCATCCATTCCCTAATCCCTATTATATTCTGGGACCAGTTATTTGTGACTGCCATTGTTTGGGCACCAAGGTCTGATTTTTCAGGAGTTTTCTCTTTGGTACACTTGAAATTGCCTGTGGCCTTCCTTTGGTTTTTCCTCATTTGTTTTTAACTTTAGTTCTGTTATTCAATGTCAGTGGGAGAGGCTTTTCCTTGTGATGTTTGCTCAGATCTCTATTCTTCCTTGATTTGTGCTCTGAATTTGTTCTATTTTGAAATAGGATGGTGATTGGGAAACTTTGCTGTCTTTTGTAGTTTTTGAAAGTCAAATAAAGTAGGGGATGGGGTGCTAGGATTCAGAAACTATGTGCAAATTACTATGTTCACTTATTGTGGTATGTGTTCCCTGAGACCCACTCCCCACCACCACTGTGTATGACAATGTTAAGCAGAAACCAATGCCAAAAACAACTGAACACAAAACACACAGACATACACATACACACACACACAAACAAACTGGAATAACAACAAAGTGAAACAAAACAAACAACAGCAACAACAAACCAAGAAAACTGAACACATACCCACACTCACCTAGCACAAAATGAATGGAGAAGAAAAACAGAAGGAGAAAAAAAAAGAACTCAGATTGAACCTTCACACATATAATGACACACACCTTAAACTATAAAAAATGGAAAATATAAAAAACCCCAGAAGAACAGAAGAGCAACAACAAAGCACCACCAAAAACAAAATTGAAATATGAACACTCAATCATTCACATACACACATAAACAGAAAACATCAAATAGAAGAAGAATCAAAAAAAGAAAAAAAATGGGGGGATGCAGATCAAACCCTTACAGACATATTTATGAACAAAGGTAAAATATTTTAAAAGTAGAGGAATAACAAACAGGCAAAAAAAATTTTTTTTAATTTTTTTAAAAATTAAAAAACTCCCAAAAAACCTGCCCCTTGGCGGCTGGCTCTGTAATTGTTCCTCTAAATCAGTCTCTCCTGTAGTGCCACCTCCTTCACTCTCTCCTAGGTGTCCAGATCAGGGAAGGAGGAGGGACAGTGGAGATGGGTGGGGCGGCAGGGAGATCTTCTCCGGTGGGGAGGTATGGGATTGTCTGCTCCCCATGTATGAACTTGCGGGTGGTGCTCCAGCCAGGCCTATCCTGAAATGAAGTTTTCCTGTTGTGACTGATGTCCAGGTTCTGCCTGGGATTGTACCTGTCAGTTGTGGCCCTGTTGTGTGGGTCTGACATTCAGAGGATTGCAAAGGAGTAGGGGTATGGGTCACCCTCAAACTCACCACTGATCTCTTTGGAGTCCTTACTAGTCCTTTTCTGGCCACACCCTCTGTCATGGCTGGATCAGGGTAGGGGTGGGGCACCTAGGACTCAGCACTCATCAGGTTCCTCTAAAGTTTGTGCTTTCAGGATATTCCCTCCGGACATGATCAGTCCCTGAGTAGTCAATCCACCAATTGCAGAGATCAGGTCTGTTGCTCAATGGTGAGCAGGTCAGAGCACTTTCCTGCCCCACCTTCAGGATGGTGGTGGGGTGCCTCTCTTGTCATCTTCCATGGGACTTTGCATCTGGACTCCCTCCACAGCCCCTGCTGCCTGTGCCCTGCCAGGCACTGAAGTGGTGAGGCAAAGCCTGGAGCTGGCAGTCTCTCCTGCTATAGTGTTGAGGCAGAGCCTGGGATAGTAGTCTCTCCCTGCTGCTTCTTCACAGGAAAACTTTTGTCCATTTTTAAAAAATGGCATTCAGTTTCTGTGACCTGGGAAGAGCCAGGGACCAAGTAGAGAAGCTCTAGCACAAGCTGCTGCACTAGGGCCCTGGCCAATTGCTCATGAGCACCCACTTAGTCAGTCTCTCCCAACATTTTCTTCCGAAAGGGTTTTGTTGACAAAAAAAAGACACCTGACTTCTGTGTCCCAGAAATTGATAGGGTTCAAGCCCAGGAGCTGTGGCAACGGTCACTACACCAGAAAAGCCCTGGTTCCTAGCTCTCTAACCCTCACTCAGTCAGTCACTCACTTGCCCACTTCGCTCACCAGCATATACACAAAATTTTCCATACACTCACTCACACTGGGACTCGCATAGTCTGACTGGCTTGGCTGCCATCTTCCTGATTCCCAATAATGAACATCTATAAGAAACATTGACATGATCTCCTAACATAAGAGCCTGGAAAAAATGATACTATCATATCTGGCTTGCAGGATTTTATCTCCCCAGAACTCAGCCACTTGGGTGCTGTTACAGTTTTCCTAACAACTCCTTCTGACCAATCCTGTCACTTTGTTGGAAATCCTAACCTCCCTATTGGCTATCTCATAGCTTTCGACTGCCTTCTTTGTGACATCATCCCCCCATCAAACCTACCACCTTCTGGTAGAATATTGGAGTTACCATGGAATTGCCTGTAGGTATATTTGGACCATCGCAAGTGACCAGTGACTTTCATGCTGGGCACATGCTCTTTGGCTTCAACCACTCAGACAACCTTTAGTATCAACTCCTCATTCCTTGTATCTACAACTGATATTTCCTCTTCTCTCACCATGTCAGGGAAGGAAAGAAACTTTTGAAAGTTTTTTCATTAGGTTTCTTTTCCTGAAATTCAGTAGTAGAGAAAAAAGTGCTAGGTATAATGAGCACAAGTACTGACCTAGAAATTTTGAAGCCTAATTTCAGTTTTGGCTTTGACATTTTCTAGCTGTGTGATTTTGGGTAAATCATTTACATAACTTTGTGAGGCAAACTCTGTTTCCTCATCTGTCACACTGAGATAATAGTTGGTCATTCCAAGTTCCTTGCTTTTCTACCATTGAATCTTAAAAGACACACATACAGAAAATAAGATCAGAGACTTTTAAAGAGTGTTGTTTCAACAGAAACAGAAAACAAAAACCTAGGTTGTGTAGAAAACTAGCAATTAGCACAAGATGTTTAATCAGTTATTGTATCTCTCCACTTAGTATTCTCAATGTAGTGATTGATGTTCAAAAGGTAATATTCACATTGTTTTGGAACATTCTATTTAAACGATGCAAAAAGAAAAGAAGGAGAGAGAGAGTAATACTGGGTTAAAAGGTGGCTGGTTTTCAGGGGTAAGGAAGTTTGGGACTGTTTGTCTAAGCACCGGACAACAGGAGCTGAGATGAGAGAGAAACTACAAAATGAAAGAAGAAAGAATATAAGAATGAAAGAGATCAAGGTTTTTAAAGAAAAAAAAGAGGTCATTTGGAATGGAATATTTAAGAAAACCTAAGATTTTAATTTAAAGCAGAAACAGCACAGAGTTGAAACAATCAGAAAAGGGCAAACTGAAGTTGGTTTCAACAGATGCTTAGATTAATGGGCTACAAAGGAAACTTAGGCTAGAATAGAGTATCATTAGGAAATATAGCGTATTAGAAAACTCACATCCAGTTGTTTGACTTTTTTCTATTGCCTCTTTGAACATAAGATGACATTTGACAGGTTTTTTAAAAAATATAAAATGCTGCAAAAATTTGCATGTCATCCTTGAGCAGAAGGCATGCTAATCATCTCTGTATTATCCCAATTTTAGTAGATGCCCTGTGAAAGCAAGACAACACTTGACAATTATTAATATACATATTTAGAAATGTTTTAGAAATAATGCTTTCTCAATAACAAAGTAATAAAAGTGGTTATGTAGGGGGCTGGAGAAAACTAAAGTTGCAGTGTTCTATTTCCTTTGACTTTTAAACTATATGGATACTTCACCTATTACAAACAAATCAAGTTTTTTTTTTAATGGTTGTCTCCTGGGCAACCCCTTTGGGTCCCCTCCCACTGTGGGAGCTTTTCTGTACTCTCAATAAATCCTGTTTCCTAAAAAATAAAATAAAATAAAAATAAAAATGGTTGTCTCCTAATGAGCATTAGAAGAACAATTTCTTTGTGTGGCAAGTAGGTTTCACGTAAAAGTTGTTTTTCATCTTTACAACTATTTTCTTCCCTAAAAAAGTACATAGTAATTAAAAATTAACTGTTTTTGGATAATTTTTAAAAAATATCTAACTTAGAATAAAATGTTACATCTCTAGAAATTCCACATGTATCTAAAACAATGTTCTGTAGTTCTTTGGGTTTTCCTACATTACAAATTGTGTTTTAATTGGATTAGAGCAGTGATGGTTGTTTTTAAATTTGGGAATGACATTTTCCTGAGCATTAAATATGATTATAATCTGTGTTTGGGGAATATAAAATCTTCATAATGCATTTCAAGTGTTACTTTCAGCTTATAGGACTATTATTAAAATATTAATTCTTACTAAATTATTGACAATATTGAATTAATTCTAGTAAGAATTAATATCTGTCACTTGCTTGGTAATATTCAAAGAAATATGAATGAGCACAATAGTAATACTCCTTTACACTTACTGTTTTGCTCTCTGCTTTGTGCCAGTTTTTATTGAAATGTTTGTCTACATTTATGATGGCTACCTCTGCCATCATATTTTCTGTATTTTACTGCTTGCTATGTACTTTCTTCCTCCTCCACCCCTTGCTACATATTTTTCTACTAATGTAGTTTCCTATCTATATGCTCTGCTTAGAAATTCATTCCAAATCTTCTTTTATTGTGAGCAGTTTCCTGGTTAAATAGAGTAGATAATATTCAATTTCATAATATTGCAAATATAAATAACAAAACTACAATAACTGGTAAATTTCTATATTTTGATGCTTGCTACATACCATTTCTTATTATTATCCACACATTCTTTTTAGTTCTTTGATGTTCTATACATTTTTCATAATTTTTCTTTTGTCTTTTCAGAACTTACTATATCTTCCTTTATATAAATCATTTATAATACATGACTTTTATTTGTGCATGAGTTATGACTATTATTATAACAATTGCTTTATAAATGAGTACCTTAAGCTCAGAGTTTGAATTCTTTTATTTCTTTCAAATGGCATTTATCGAGAAACTCTCAGGCAGTCATTTGGGCCTAGGTTTAGAATCCAGTCTTGAATTGGGTAAATAAAGACCCTTTAGAATCACTAATTAGCCTGAGTGTGAACTCTAGGGAATGGCATGCAATCTGCATAAGCAAAATGAGACAGTAACAGTTACAATACAAACAGCTACCACTATCGTCTAGTGGACCAAAAAATGACAATATTGAAAGTTCTGTTTCTCCCAGTTTCTTGTCTTTTCTCAGAGCAAAGTCCTGGTAAGGGAGTCAGGTTCTGTAAGTTGGTAATGATATATTAAACATGGACAGGTCAATCTGACCTTTCTGAGCCTGTTTTCTCACTTAGAAAAAAAATTCTTAAAACAGAAGTGTCTACAGATCTCCTAGTTCTAAAATGCTTCAATGGTAAGAAATACTGAAAAGCGAATACTAGTGCAGGCTCAGGGGAAAGATAAAGCAGGGAGTAGGTAATTTATAGCCTAAGAACAATACGTGAAAAAGATCACTTAGTTTTGTGCACATTTGTTTTAAAGTTGCATGCAAAATCCATTTCTCAGAAGAAGATCAGACTACTCCAGCACTTACAACCATCATAAACTGTTTACCTCGGTGTATCTCAGTGAGTACTGGTGTTAGAGACTTATTAATTGAAACGACCTTAAGATAATGGTGTTTTTCAAATATAGTGCAGACTTCACACTCTCATTGGGTTTTCCATAACCCTCTTGTTTCCTAAATAAAATGCCCCAAATCCAACTTCACTTAGAACTGCAAATTCTACACAGCTTTCTCTTCCTATGGTGAGCAATGCAGCTTCAGGTCCCCTCTCACCGTGTGAGCTTTCTGTCCTCTCAGTAAATCCTGCTTTCTAAAAAGAAAGAAAGAAAGAAAGAGTCTGCAAGTTCTCCATAGCCTTTGCTCCAGTGGTTAACTCAGCATGGCTACTTTCAACTGTCTCTGGCACCTCTTTCAAGTCACTCAAGGGTAATGCCTACCTTTACAAACATTTTGCAACTATGCTTGCTGGGATTGCTGCCCAGAGGCAGACCTCCACTTCAGCTGCTTCTTATCCAGGCAGTTTTGAGTGAGGTAACACAAAAAAACCTGAAAATAATTTATCTTCATTCAATGACTTCACTATGACTGTCATTGACCAGTACACAGCTAGTCCTTCCATGTCTATGACAGCACAATATGATGAAACTTCAGATGCCAGTTCCATGGATCCTCTGTATCCATCCATGTCTGCCAGCCTTGTTCAAGGGACACCATCTCAAATTCCAAATCAGGGACATAGCCTGTCATTCCCCCGTCAGGAAGGAAGCCAGGTCTATTACTACAAGCAAGGCACAACATGGCCTCTGCTGCCTGGAGAACTTGCCCCCTACCTACAATCCTATGACTCTGTGTCATACCCAGGAAATAGTATCTCTGCCTCTCAACCACAAATGGTGATGGTGTTGAAGGTGGTTCAGCACACACATATCCTACCACTAGCCTCTACCTCAGGAATCTACTATTCTATGTCTGCTCAATTCATCACAGAAGAACATTTACAAGGCGAGTACAAACAGGAAGAAGACAGGGGAATACACTCATCATTCAGGAGTGTCAAAGCTGAAGCTAAATGGTGAGTACACAGGTAGGTTGAATTTAAGTCCCAGACTTCAACCACTACCCTTAGTCTGTGCTCCCCATTTTCAGACTCAATACATGAATACCAAATAAGTGGGAAGGTGGGACACTATAATGGCCATCTATGGTACATGTAAGAAAACCCAAAAGCACACTAAAGATACCATGCTTTTTGTTGCCTTAGCGAATTAGTTCCCCTGTACCACCATACTCCCATGAATCTCCTTCCCTAATTTATTGCATTAGGCTCCTTGGAAAGCACTTCAGATTTATTCTTGCAGTGACATTTTGATGTTCCTTAACTTACAAAAAGTGTTAGACCATGTCTTTAGAGATCCTGTCCAAAGCAAGCAGGCTTAGGATTTGTCTTGCTTAAAGATTTTATTAGAAAGAGTGCTACTCTCTATCCTAATCTATGGTGTGAAGTCTTGTTATTCTCTCAGAAGAGTGAAAAGAATTGAGGGACACTGTATGGGAATGCCACGCTTTACAAAATATTTTGTATTATAAAATTACTTTCACATTTTATCTGAACCACCCTATGAAATACAAAGAAAAGTAAGAAACAATGACACCAAATGATAACGAGTTAAACTAGAACAGTCACTGCCTCTTGTCTAATAGAGGGTTTTATACATGGTCCTTAAAACGAATAATAAATGCTTGCTTACTGTTGGAAGGTATCTAATTGCTGCATTGGTGTGTAGGGAAAGCATCTCACTTACCAGGGACTGACTTCTCTCTTGATTCCACTGTAGTAATGGAAATTTCCCTGGAGATGGAGACCTCCCTCGAATTGCAACCTTTAAACAACACATTTGTTCTGCCAAAACTCTAGAATTCCCCAAGTCCTGTAGTAGCAAAAATATCCAAATAATTGATATTAGCTCACCACATGAGCTTGTGGACATTTCAAGATAGCTCCAGTCCAGAGTTTTACTTCAAACCAGGAACAATCAGATACTAAGAATTTGAATGAGATCAAAACCAAGCTTTCAAAACTTCTGGATGTCTACCAGATCCCAATAAAAATCCAAGATTCTTCAAAATTCCTTCTAGAAATTTCTGACATTCACCAGTTTCTGGCCAGCATTGATCCTCTCGGCCCTGGAAAGCAGCCTGGTTCAGATAATGCCAATCTAGGAAAGAATAACCTGAGTCTTGAGGACCAAGGGACATTTGAAAGGAGGGTGGAGTCTAGCAGTGGTTTTGCAGACATCAGCACACTGGTAGAGGATATTAACCTTCTCCAGCTCTTCAATTCCTTGAAAGATCTTGACAAATGTGAAGGTCCCACAGGAATCAAAGCCAAAGATATCAGAGCCATTCAGGTAAATCAGGTGCAGAAGAAGTCAGGTGTCATATAGGTTCCCTCTGACCATGTCAGGAAGAACAAATACAAAATTTCCAAGGTCCCGAGGCCAAAATCCAGCCACAGAATCCAGAGTGCCTGTTAGAGGAAGAAGTGGTTATTTGTAGTGCTGTAACCAGTGATACAGCTCCTGTGGATATGATCAAGCATTCTGAAAGCAGATCTCAGAGACCTGCATGTAGCAGAACTGGCAAAACTAAGGTCAATGGACATGAAAAGACCAAAAGAACCAGAGAAAGCAACCCCAAGAAATCTGAAGTGAGTACACAGTCAGGGAACAAAGTCAAGTCACAAGAGCCAACCACTCCCAGGTTGAAGCCAAAAAATTCTCAACCTGTGTTTAGTCAAGAGACCTTTAAAAAGGCTTGAAGCTGCCTAGGCATGCACAAACTGGAGACAATGCAGGTTATCCATCCATTGAGGGGAAAACAGTGATATGAAAACTGAAGTCAGCCAGGTTCGATGGCTCAGCCTGTAATCCCACACCTTTGGGAGGCTGAGGTGAGTGGATTGCCTGAGCCCGCGTGTTCGAGACCTACCTGGGCAGCGAGACCTCATCTTCACAATAAATAAAAAATCAGCCGGGTGTGGTAGCGCATGCCTGTAGTTCCAGCTACTCAGAAAGCTGAGGCGGAAGGATCGCCGGAGCCCAGTGGGTCGAGGCTGCAGTGGCCGGGAGCGGCCACTGCACTCCAGTCTGGGTGACAGAGTGAAACTCCAACTCAAAAAAAAAAAAAAAGAAAAGAAAACTAAAGTCTCTACCTTCTGGATCCTGGGAATCTCAAGTAACACAAAAGACTCCAGGCCATCCCCAGCTCTCAAATCATGACTGAATACCCCAAGTAGTGTAAAGGTCCTGAGAACATGCAAGTCAAAGCCCAGAAACCAAATGGAAGTGCTGAAAAAGAGTGTCCATCTCTATCCAAGTATGAGCTACCACCAGTTGGGAGGGTCAAGTTGGTACCTTTGCCCTTTCCATTCCTGGACAGACTTCAAGCTCGACTTGATGGCCACAATCTCTGGCCACACATAGGCCTGCTGTACCTCATTCTGCCAGGCCTGCTCCCACTAATTCAATTCAACCTACTGCAGTCAATTCATCCTGACCAGTTCCTACCAACACAGCTCTGAAGGGTCCTGCCAGACTAACTTAGCCAACTTTGACCAATGCAACCTGATCCAGCTTGACTGATTCTTCCCAGCCTACTATTTCTCAGTCTTCTGCTTTTAGGCCTGCATCCTACAAATAATTATCTTGTACTTGTCTGCACAATAAGCCTGTTTACACTGCTGAGACCAAACCTCAAAACCCAAACCTCAAAACCAAAATCTACTCAAAAACTACAGCTTCTGACTAATTCTATGGAGGAAACCCAATGTTCTTGAACCAGTAGTATCAACACCCACCGCAGAAGAGCAGAGGCCAGAGCATAAGGCCATGAAGAGGCAGGCTCAACAAGAGCATGAGAATGCTACCAAATATTCCTCTATAAGGAATGTGCAGTTTTTGTTTGTTTGTTTGTTTGTTTTTGAGTTGGACTCTCACTCTGTCACACAGATTGGAGTGCAGTGGCATGTTCGCAGCTACCCCAGAGCAGAACTGCTGGGCTCTGGAAATCCTTCTGTCTCAGTCTTCCAAGTAGCTGGAACTACAGGCATGTGCCACCATGCCCAGCTAATTTTTTTTTTTATTATAGAGACAAGGTCTTGCCAAGTTGCCTGGGCTGGTCTGAAACCTGCAGGCTCAGGCAACCCACTTGCCTCTGCCTCCCAAAGTGCTGGGATTATAGAATGAGCCACTGAGCCTGGCCACAAGTTTTCATTGAGAGAAAAAAAAGATATGGAAATTGCTCAATACTATGGCTACACAATGTAAGAGCTGTGAAGATTATTGGTATTACTTTAGAATCAACCTGTTTTCCACATATACATAGACAACTACATATTTGTTCTTATATATTTTAAAATTTGATAGAACTAAATAAAAACACAATAGAATTGATCGGTATGTGATGAATAAAAAGATATTTGGAGTTTTGAGATCCTGTTAGCTGTAGTTTTTCTTTGGTGAAGTTGGGGATCAAAGGCAGCATTAGAAAGAAGGAAATGACAGTTAAATTTGAAAATAGGAAAGAAAAAATGATAATTAATGAGAAATGAAGAAACCTTGTCCAAGGCTAGACTGGCCAGAGCAGAGAGATTTCATGGGTTTTGAGAAGAGTCAGGGATGGGGATAATGGCAGAAGTCAGATGTAGAGTTTGAGGTTAGGGTTGAAAGAATAACATTTGGACAGAGTTGAAGATGGCAAGATCTGAGTCTGGCTTGAGCATAAGAATTGCAAAAAATCCCTCATGGAGTATGATTTTATGTCTCATGGTTTACCAGGTTCATATTTTAAAAAATAAGATTCAGGACACATATCCAATAGGCCAAAGCTACCTTATACATTTATGTTTAAAGTTGGAAAGATGAATACAAAACATAGGGGAATCTACTGGGGGAGTGGCAAGGGCTCACAGTGATCCTAGGGCAGCTGATCACCTGAGGTCTCGACAGTTAAACTGCCACAGTATGAGGCCCACCCAGAACAGCAACTGGAAAATAAATTTACTCAACAACAATGGCAAGGCCAGAGAGAAGCACTACTTGAGTTAACATTTACAAAACACGAAGCCAGTATCACTGTGCCACTTTACTATTGAGGTTCAGCAATGGCTGGGGTCACACCTCATGTAAAGGGGCAAGGCCTCAATGAGAGGCCTATGGGGGCACCCCTAAAGTTCTCAGTGTTTTCAAGCCCTGGATTGGCAAACCCAGTTTCCAGAGCACAGCATCCGGGTGCTACCTGTGGACACAAAATAAAACTTTCGAAAAGGTCTAAGTATTAAGTTGAGGGACCCCCACCACGTCCTTCTCCACAACCTCAACACATGCAGCCTTCTTGCACTGTCACCATCAACAAAGCCACATGAGAGCCAGGCTCGGTGGCTCAGCCTGTAATCCTGTGCCTTTGGGAGGCTGAGGTGAGTGAATTGCCTGAGACCGCGGGTTCGAGACCTGCCTGGGCAACTTGGTGAGACCTCATCTCTACAATAAATCAAAAAATGAGCCAGGTGTGGTAGCGCATGCCTGTAGTTCCAGCTACTTGGAAGGCTGAGGTGGAAGAATTGCTGGAGCCCAGCAGGTCGAGGCTGCAGTGGCCGGGAGCGTCCACTGCACTCCAGTCTGGGTGACAGAATGAGACTCCAACTCAAAAAAAAAAAAACAAAAAAACCACATGAGAAAAATTGGCTTGGAGCATCCTTTTCACAGGATGAGAGAGGTGGGCCTGTGTGCTCATAGGGTCACCACCAAAGCTGCAGAACAAAGGTGCCCAACAGCACAGAGGTACTCCTAGGGGGGTCTTGAGGCATAGCAAGAGGGAGAGAGAGTTGGAGAAGAGGGCAGGAAAGTAATGGAGAGGGGCAAGGGAAATATGGGGTAGAACATCATCACATCAGTAATTTACTTTTTAAAAATTATTTTTGAGATATAATTTACATTAAAAAATTAGCTGCACTTGGTGGCTCAGCCTGTAATCCCAGCACTTTGGGAGACTGAGGGGAGTGGATTGCCTAAGCCCGCAAGTTGAGACCAACTTGCACAACTTGGCAAGACCTCATCTCTACAATAAATAAAAAATTAGTCAGGTGTGGTAGTGTGCACCTGTACTGGCTACGTGGAAGGCTGAAGTGGAAGGATCACCGGAGCCCAGCAGGTCAATGCTGAGGTGGCCGTGAGTGTGTCACTGCACTCCAGCCTGGAGTGATGGAGTGAGACTACAACTAAGAAAAAAAATTTATATAAACATGTACAGTTAAGAGACATTTGGCACATTCATGAGTTGGTGTAACCTTTACAACTATCAGATCCATAACATTTTCATCATTCCCAAAAGAAACCGCTGGATCAGTCAGTATGTCCCTATTCCTTCCTCATTCTGGCTCCAGGAGGCCATCAGTTGCTATGGATTTGTCTAGTCTGGACACTTCATACAAATGGAATCACAGTATGTTACCCTTGACATCTGACGTCTTTCTCTTAGCATAACAGTTTAAAGGTGTATTTGCATTCTAGTGTGTGTCAGTACTTCATTTTTTTCGGACAGCACACTATTCTATTGTATTACTATGCCACATTTGCTTATGCTATGTTGCTGGACATTTGGATTTTTCCACCAATAATTTACATTTTTTGAGATTCTATTATGTACTAGGCATCACCTAGCTAAGTTCACCCCATTTCACAAATGAGGTAGATGTATTAAGATCTAATAAGTAGGGGAGGTGGGATGGAAATCAAACATTTAGTTCTCAGAGGTAATAGATTCACATGAGAGAACATTAGAAAGATACAAATGGAGAAATTCACACTTTTCTTCAAAGGGTGAATTCAAAGCCACCCACTTACCCTCTCCTTTAGAAACATATACTTTTGCCACTTTTAGAATTCCTCCAGAGAAATTATTTATTTATATCCTAACATGATTGTATCATGAGTTATTGAATAATCTGTCCCACTGATTTGAAATGTCCCTTTTATATTACACTGAATTCATATATGTTTTTGCATTGCTTTTCCTAATTTTCCTGACTTTTTTGCCTTTTAGCATTTCTCTAGAAATCTTTTTATCATCTTTTGGTTTTTAAACATTTCTTACTTGGGCAACCCCCTCAGGTCCCTTCCCACTGTGGGAGCTTTCCTGTCCTCTCAATAAATCCCGCTTTCTAAGCAAAGCAAAACAAAAACTACTTGTTTTTAAAGACATTATCCATTATGTTCATTCACTCTTCTGTTCTTTTTAAATGTTTTACTGTTGTTGATGTTTGTTTGAGTTGGGATTTCAGTCCTTTGCTTACACTGGAATATAGTGGCTTGATCACAGCTCACCACAGACTCAAACTCCGGGCTAAAGCAATCCTCATCCCTCAGCTTCCTGAGTTAGCTGGGACTACAGGAACACACCACCACACAAGGCCTTTTTTTTTTTTGAGATGAAGTCTCACTTTGTTGTCCAGACTGGTCTCCAACTCCTGTGCTCAAGGAATCCTTTTACCTTGACTTTCCCAAATGCTGGGATTACGGGTGGTAGCCACCACATCTGGCCTATTTTTTTAAATGGAGTATTTGAAAACATGGTAGTTTGCCCTTGAGATTTCCTCCCTCTGCTCCCCTCCCTGTCTTTTATCCTTTGTGTTTGTTTTGTAAATTACTGATGGTGATGATGCTCTACCCCATCTTTCCCTTGCCCTCCTCCATTCCTTTCCTGTCCTCTTCTCATGGTTTTGGAAAGGAGCTCTGAATCTGCAAATTCAAGAGTGTTGAGGGGCTAGACTGCAAAACCCCTGGCCATTTCAGCTGCTGTTCTCAAATGTCATCTGTGCTTTTCAATGAGCTCCTTCTGGCACTCTGAATGCCTCCTGTCTGCCACTCCCTCTTGTGCAAATGGTCATACCAGGCAGGTCTAGTGCTGATTGGTTTGCCCCATCCTATGGGCTGGCAACAGAGGGAGAACTCTGTCCTCTGGTTTGATGGTAAATGCTACACAGGTTTTGGTTTGTTTCATCTATTTCCATGAGAGGTTTGGGGAAGATTCAGAAACTACATTGCTGTCTCTATCTTTCTGAAGTCCCGCTCAATCTTTGGACATAATTATGTAGTCTTCAGTTTCCTGAAGCAGAGCTCCATTTGATTCAAACTAGTTAAGAGTCTGAGTCATACAAGACTTTCAGACTGTCCCTTCTGTCTACCATGGAACTTCATGCCTGTACTTGCTCTGTCCATGTCTTGAGTGAGAGCTAAAACAGCCTAGAGGGCTTGTGGTGTGGGAGACATTTGATCATATAAGAGGTGGAATAACCCTGCTGGGTATGTGAAAAATCTAGAAGCAGGCTCTGGTCAGAAAAGTTTTTTTTTTTCCTCCTCTTTGTATCTACTTTTCTTTTTTTTTTTTGAGTTGGAGTCTCACTCTGTTGCCCAGACTGGAGTGCAGTGGCCTCTCCCGGCCACCACAGCCTCGACCTGCTGGGCTCCGGCGATCCTTCCGCCTCAGCCTTCCAAGGAGCCAGAATTACAGGCATGCGCTACCACGCCCGGCTGATTTTTTTATTTATGGTAGAGATGAGGTCTTGCTGCCCAGGCGGGTCTCGATCTACTTTTCTAAACATGAAAGAAACTGACTCTCCAATCTGATTTCCTCCCCCTGCCACACGCACACAAAACTGGTCTTTGCATGGTCTTCTTCATTTCAGTTAATGGCAATACAATGTTTCCAGTTGCTCAGGCCAGAAATCTTTGAAGTCATTTGACTCTTGTCTTTTCTTTCCAAATACAGACCTAGAACATTAGCAAATTCTGTCTGCCCTACCTACAAATTGCATCTAATACCAGTCTACTTCTAACCACATTCCTCCATTTTAACTTTAGTTCAAGCCTTCATTATTTCCTGACTGGATTATTAAAATATCCTTCTAATGATGAAGTGGTTCCCAAACTTTATTGACTCATCAATTCCTTGTAATCTCACTTGTAGATCAAAAGAAATACTTAACAACCCCATGTATTAAGTAATTAGATGCTATTTAGTAAGTATTTATGCCTGTAGTATGCTGAATAATAGCTACCCAAAGAGATCAAATCATCAACTCTGGAACTTGTAAATGTTACTGTATTTGGGAAAAGTGTCTTTGGATGTGATTAATGATATTGATCCTGGATGATGAGGGTAAGCCCTAAGTGCAGTCACATGTGTCCTTAAAACAAAGGCAAATGGAAAGTTAATACAGACAGAGGCAGAGAAAGGCAATGAGACCACTGAGGCAAAGATTGAAGTGATGCAGTCACCAGCTAAAGAATGCTGGCATCCACCAGAAACTGGAAGAGGCAAGAAACAAAATCTCCCCCAAGAGCCTACAAAAGGAATACAACCCTCTCAACACCTTAATTTTGCTCCTTTGTTTTCGTGATGCTGACTTCACACTTCTGGGCTCCAGAACTGCGAGCATAAATTTTCACTTTTTTTAGCCACCAAGATTGTGGTGATTTGTTACAGCAGCCATTGAAAATGAGTACAATGCTCAAACAACAAAGTAGCTATTTAATAAATAATACATATTAGTTAAAAGAAAATTCAATTTCACACTTAACCACAATACTTTCTAATGGGTTATGTGTGCCTTTTAGGCACTGTACATCTCAAACCTTGGAATCAAATTAGACACTGCCAGCCTCATTTACGGTTCCACATTGATTTTCATAGGATACTTTATGGTTTTATTCATAGCTACTGTCAAAATCCCAGCTTTGCTGGGCTCGGTGGCTCAGCCTGTAATCCCATGCCTTTGGGAGGCTGAGGTGAGTGGAGTGCCTGAGCCCGTGGGTTCGAGACCTGCCTGGGCAG
>NW_007064806.1:21723-58072 GCF_000164805.1 Carlito syrichta
CGCTGGAGCCCAGCAGGTCGAGGCTGCAGTGGCCGGCGGCGGCCACTGCACTCCAGTCTGGGTAACAGAGTGAGACTCCAACTCAAAAAAAACAAAAAACAAAAAACAAAAAACCCAGCTTCACAGAGATGTGGTATAATTGAAAGTAACATAGCATGCCCTGGTATTAAAACTGTGAACTACCTATTGAGTAGAAGCGTACACACTACAGCTGTCAAGTGTTGCTAGGAATCCTTCACAAATTAAAAATTTCCAGCTATACACAGTGAAATCTGCTGTGGTGTCCTACAATGACCTTGTCACATCTTTTGAACTGCAGTCCTAATTGGTTTTTCTGCTTTCACATTTGCCCCCTCAAATCTGCCAACACGGCAGTCATAAAGATGCGTTCCAAAATATATGTCAGATCCTGTTTCTCTTCTGCTAAAAACTTACTTGGGTTCTCATTTCTCTTAAAGCCAAGGCCAAAGTTTTTACAATGGCTTATAACGCCCTTCCTATGTCAGGGGTCAGCATACATTTTGTGTAAAAAAGTCAAACAGTAGATATGTTACTCTTTGTGGGCTAGATCATTTCTGTCTCAACCACTCCACTCTGCACAAAGGCAACCACAGTAAATAGATAAACAAATGGGTATGGCTATGTTTCAATAAAACTTTATTCACAAATGCTGGCTGAGCTGGTTTGCTAACTCTTCCCCTAGGACCTTCTGCTATGCTCCCTCTCACTCACTTCCCTCCAGTAAAACTGAGGCCCCTTGCTTTCCCTTGAATACAGCAAGCTCCTGAGTCAGGGTCTTTGCATTTTCCCATTCTCTTCCTGGAATACCCTTCCCACTTTTTTCAAGTGTTTTCTCAGATCTTAACTTTTCAGTGAGGATCTCCCTGACCACACTATTTGAAATTGCTATTCCCTCACTATCCTCTCTTCTATCTTCCCTCGCTCTCATTCCTTCTACCAGGGTCTGCTTGTTCCTTAGTATTGTGAACCTTCAAATATGGTATGTAGTTTATTTCTTGATCATGATAATTTTTTATCATGATAAATGCTAAATTGTAGATACCACTCCCTCATTCATCGCTAAACTGTAAGATCTTGGACAATTTTTGTCTGATTTGTTCACTGACGTGTCAAATGCCTTTAAAAGTGTCTGGTGTTGACTGGCTGACAAGATGAGTGCTTTTTAAAGAGAATAAATATACTGGCATTCAATTCCTCATTAAAAGTGACAATGTCTTTCCTGTGGGCTGTCTCTCCACTCTCTTTATGTTTTTATTTTGTTTGTTTGTTTTGCTTTGCAGAAGCTTGCAGTTTGATGAGGTGCCACTTGTCTATCTTAGCTCTTGTGGTATGGGCACTTGGGGTTTTGATCAGGAATTTGTTGCCCATTCCAATTTTCATAAGGATGCTTCCTGTGTTTTCTAAGATTCTTGTAGTTTGAGGTTTTATGTTTAGGTCTTTGATCAATTTGGAGTTAATTTTTGTGTACGATGATAGGTAGGGGGTCCCGTTTCAATCTTCTGCATGTGATCAACCAGTTTCCCATCACCATTTACTGAATTGGTTCTCCTTTCCCCAGTGGTTGTTGTTGGAGGCTTTGTCAAAGATGAGTTGGTTGAGAAATTGAAGCATTGCCAACTGTATATCTGACAAAGGCCTAACATCTAGGATCAATAAGGAATTCAAATATGACAAAAGGAAAAAAAAGGTCCATTAAAGAGTGGGTAAAAGAAATGAACAGGCACTTTTCCAAAGAAGATATACAGGCAGCCAACAGACTCATGAAAAAGTACTCAGCCACACTAATCATCAGATAAATGCAATTCAAAACCACATTGAGATACCACCTAGCCCCAGTAAGAATGGTTATCATTAATAAAACAAACAACAACAGATGCTGGTGAGGATGCAGAGAAAAAGGAACACTTCTACACTGCTGATGGGAATGAAGACAAGTGCAACCTCTTTGGAAGACAGTGTGGCGATTTCTGAAAGAACTAGAATTGACCTTACATATGACCCAGTAATCTCCCTATTGGGAATATACCCAGAGGAACTCAAGTCATTCTATCAAAAAGATACCTGCACACATATGTTTACTGCAGCTGTATTCATAATAGGAAAACATGGAACCACCATGATGCCCATCAATGCTGACTGGATAAAAAAATGTGGTACATATACACAATGGAATATTATGGAGTCATAAAGAAGGACAAACATATAGCCTTCACAGAAGGTTGGATGGATTTAGAGTTTATCATACTTAGTGATCTATCACAGGAACAAAGAACAGTGTACCATATGTTCTCACTTATGAGAGGATTTTTAACAATTTTCATCATACTATTTATAAAGGGGTTGGCAGTAGGAACTACCAGGGGAGGGAGGATGGGATTGGCAGTTGAAGGAAACTGCCAGGGGAGGGAGGGGCACACCTCATCAACAAGGGTACCTACATAATGAACATTTGTATACCTAACCCTGAATTGTACCCCACATCTTAAAATAAAGAAAAAAAAGTGATAGTGTTGAAACCAGCCTGGGCATCTTGGTGAGACCTTGACTCTACAATGAATCAAAAAATTAACCGGGAGTGGTAGCACACATCTGTACTTCTGACCACTTAGAAGGCTGAGGCAGAAGGATCGACTAAGCCCAGCAGGTCGACACTGGGGTGGCCATGAGCATGTCACGGCACTCCAACCTGACTAAAAAAAAAAGTGATAATGGCCAGGTATAAGCATTATTTTTTTAAAAGAAATATACAAACTAAAAATAAAATGATAATCTCAATATATTCCATTTCAACAGCCCTGAAGTTTCTTATGTTGCTTAACTCTTAAAAACAGGCAATTTTGAGAATGGCACTCATACCTAAAACAAAGGTTTTGAATTATTAACAAATAAGTTATATAACCCACAGGTAGCTGACAGGTAACAAAACACCAATATGTTTGGTATAAAACTGATTCCTCATGTACACATTTAAGCATAAATTTAAATGATATGCTCACTTTAAAGACTTTCTTTCCAAGCATGCATAAGGACTCATTTCAAAATGGTCATTTTTCTTCTTGACATATGATGCCAGTCTTCAAACAGACTATAGATGGTGCTCCAAACCATAGCATCATCTTCACATTACTACTTTTACATTGGTCTTCTCCTCAAGGGATGCACTCTCCATCAAGTAATTCCAACTATATTTGAGAAGGAATGCAATTTGTGTGCATTTATAATGCATAAACTTGAATAATCCCAGGGCCTACCTTTGTTACCTTTCCCTTTATTTGAACTGTCTCACCCCACATCTTTTTCACCTAAGAATTTAGCTTTCTAATTTTACTTGTGATTTTATATCCCCAATGGGTTCACAGCAAAAATTTAAGAATAGGAACAATTTCTCTAGCACACCATCCTTTGCTGCTTTCAGTGCACCCCATCTTTAGTAATATTTAATATAGGCAGTTTGGGGTCCTGATGCTTAGAGCTCACCTGGTCTCCTCTCGAGAATGCTGCTCAACTTTTAAAGATTTGCTTTCTTCTCATGGCTCTAAACCTTCATCCATGATGTTCTTAGCCCAACAGGACCTGGGTTTTACTTTTTCAATGTGGTAGACCCATGCCTGATATTGATCCATGAGCATAATATTCAATACACATTTGCTCAATTAATGAAGGCATCTATCCATCAAGATTTCTGCTTCTAGCTCTAGCTGCCTTGTAGAGAAGACTTGATCTCAAAACATAATGATTACTTCTTTTTCATTGTTCATCCCAACTTCCATCATTATTGCCTGGTCTGTTTATATAATTCATTTTGGGGTCAGTAAGACAACTTTTATCTCAACGATTGAGTGCCTCTAGGGTCACAAGCCATTCAAAGCACTAGGAAAGAATTGTGAGCAAATCCAAAAAAGATCCTGTATTCCTGGAAAGTATATTCCAGTGGGGAATGAAAGACAATAACAACCCAAACCATATCAGACCATGGTAAAGTCTATGAAGAGAATTAAAACAGAACCAAGTGATATAGGGTGACTGGGTGGCAACTTAGAATCGGTGGTCAGAGAAGTTCACTTTGAGAAGGTGACATATAAGCTGAGAAATGAATGACAAGACAGAGCCAGTAAAAGGAAGATCAGAGTGAAAGAACCCCAGGAAGAAAAAACAGCTGTGCTAAGGTCTTGAGTCTTTGGATGGTGTGACTGGAAAGTAGAAAGCAAGAAGGAGATTGGGAGATGAAGTCATAGTGACAAGGAATCCAGGGTAAAAAGTTTGCATATTTATTTCTACTATCATAGGAATTCTTTAGAAGGGTTTAGTTCTGGAGTGATAGAATTGCTTTTTGTTTTAAAAAGATTTGTTAGCTGCTATAAGAATGCATTGTAGTAGATAACAATGGATGCCCTGTACAATAATCATTTGCATACCTAATCCTGAATTGTACCCCACATCTTCAAAATAAAAGAAAAGGATGCCCTTCTTATACTACTGCAATTGCCCCTGTGGGTATGGCATTTCTCACAGAAGGTGCAAGGATGCAAGTGAAATCTGCCTGAAGGTTTCCTTGTGTTTAGCTCCTCCAGAAAACTCCTCTGGGCCTGACTTTGCTCTCTTTTTTTTCTTCTCTTTTTTTCAGAGATGTGGTCTCACTATGTTGTGAAGGTACAGTGCAGTGTCTATTCACATGTGAGATCATAGTGCACTACAGTCTTGAACTGCTGGGCTCAACAATCCTCTGGTTTGCCTGTGTTTTGTATACCCTGATGCTAACTATGTAGTTAAGAATTTCATTTTTTAGGAGTCTTTGCTGCTGTCCAGGAATGAACAGTTAGAAATGAGCACGCAGGACTAAAAGAGACCTGACAGTGGAGCATGCAAGAGGTCAGAGGGAGGCTGCTATATTCAGATAAAGGGTTCATGGCTTGATGTGGGCTCCAGAAGGAAAGAGTATGTCAATTTCTGGCCTCCTGTTAGCTTCCCAGATGAGCTGCAGAAGCCTATTTGCTAACAGAATACATTCAATGTTTAGTCTTCAACCTTTGGGGCAGGGCTAGGTAGGAACATTTTGTAGCCATAACCTTTTGCTACATGTGTGAAATAGTTCAATTTTCAACTTTTCCAGTTAAGTAAGAAATGAGGAATATCAAATTTTCACTTTGATCAAGGGTTGCTTGTTATTTCTGGTCCCTAAAAAGTTAAGACTGCTGATTCTTGTCCCAGATGCAATAAATATGAATGCTTGTAAAGTTTTTTAAACACACACAGAGCCTACTGCTAAATACTATACTTAAATTTATGTATTCAATGTAAGGGTTCCATTTACCTCTCGTCTATAATAGCATTGAGTATATGTTACATCAATAATCAGTCCAAGTTCTTCTTGAGTTTTATTCCAACCAAGGCAGGGTAGCTAGCACAGGTTAGATATAGGTAGATAAATTTCCAATAAAATTGGAAGTGTGCAGATGTTTTTAAAATTACATTTTACTGCCGGCCAGCTGGCAGCCTTTTCTACCCCCTTGGCAAATCAAAAGAAAACTCCATCAGATGCGAGACTAGGACAGCTCAAACTTTCAATTCATGGTTTAGCACAATGATCACTAAGAAACTTTCAGGTTCCCTGTCAAAGGTGGAAGGCCAAAGACCACTTCTTAACTGACCAAAGTCATGGAAATAATAAGACTACCATCTGTTAGCTAAGGAACTTGTGGATTGGAAATATCTTACAGGTCTCCCACAAAAGACAACGTGATCAGGAAAAGACCACCCCTCCTCTCTCTCCTCTCATCAGGAGCCCAGAGGTGTCAGTCTCCAGAGTGGCGGTCTCTAGGCTCCACTTCTTTAGCATGTCAATCATTGTGAAGGTCTATCAGGTTTATTGTAAAGAGCAAAGGAGCAGTTTCTTTCACCCAGGCCAGTTCTGGCATATCACTCTTTTATTTATCTCTTACTTCTCTAATAAACTTCCCTGGAAACCTTGCTGGCCACTTTAAAATTTATTTGAAAAATGAACCCAAGTATTCATGGGTTTTGAACCACAACCCATCTGGTATCACAATGATCCAAAGGGGAAAAGCATTCTTCTGGAGCAAGATTCATTTTGAAACTCTGTCAGAAAGAATTAAAGAAAAAAAAGAAAGGGAAAATGTGTGCACAAAATTTTATTTATATCATGCATTTATTCAAATCCTGTGACCCTAACATACAATGAGATTCAAAGAAAAGTTTTCACTCTCCTAGAATAGAGAAGGTAAATCACAATCTTTTCTTCTAGAGTGACTATAAGGAAAACAATGAGATCACTTCTATATATTTATTTGCTCCATGTTGCTCTCCTAATCCGACTGTAAACTCCTAGAAGGCAGGGACCACATTAGTTTTGTTCACCACTATATCTCCAAGCCTATCCTAATTAGTGTTTATAAATATTTCTTAAATGTCTATATCTATGAGGATGAATTTTATTGCTGAAAAGGTGAAGTCCAAAAGAATAACTTAGCTAAAAAAAAAAAAGCCATTTTAACATTAAGCTTTGTCATACTTTGCTCTTCTCTGTCCCATTCACCACTTCCTAATCATTAGCCAGTGACAGAATCAACTTTCTGGTGGTAGTTATTAATTTGTTTTGCACCTCCCAAGTATGTCCATTCTAAGCCTTTGTTTACCAGTCATACAAGACCAAACACATCTAATTGTAATCAGCCTTTTGTGACTGCCCACTACCCCACCAGAGGCTGAATGACCTTGGATCACAGGACTGGTTGCCCTGACAATGCCTGACACAGACTAGTGTTATCAATACTGAGGAATGCAGTACTGGAGAGGTTTTTTTTTTTTTTTTTTTTTTTTAACTTGTCTCCTTAAAGCTTTCAAAGCTCTCCTTCCTAAACTCTCTTTGTCACACTGGCTTAGTGTCAGTCCTGTTTAAAATCTCTGCTAATTGTGAATAAACTCTTTTGTGTTACCTTAAAAAAAATCTTTGCTTTATTCCATGGCACCAACCAACAAAGCCTCAGTTTATCCTAGCAATTGCTAAACATTATTGTATGTATTTGGCTTATCTCTAGACTTTGTATTCTGTTCTGTTGGTCTAGTTGGCAATTCGCAAGACTGCAACATACTTTTTAAAAATTAACTTTAGTTTTTAAAAGAGTTTTTTATTTTTTTTGAGTTGGAGTCTCACTCTGTCGCCCAGACTAGAGTGCAGTGGCCGCTCCCGGCCACCGCAGCCTCGACCTGCTGGGCTCCAGCAATCCTTCCGCCTCAGCCTTCCAAGTAGCCGGAATTACAGGCATGTGCTACCATGCCCGGCTGATTTTTTGATTTGTTGTAGAGATGAGGTCTCGCTGCCCAGGTGGGTCTTGAACCCGCGGGCTCAGGCAATCCACTAGGCATGGGATTACAGGCTGAGCCACCGAGCCCGGCTTAAAACAGTTTTAGGTCACAGGAAAATTGAACCAAAAGGTGTGTGGCCACACTCCCAGCAGGGCCTCTAGAATGGTAGGTCAGACCCATGGGGCATGGATGTCCAGTGTGCAATCCAATGATGCATACAAGATGCAAAGAATTGCACAGAAGTTGTACTGGAAAATATAGTTTATTTAGAAAGTAAATGCGAAAAATAGGAGACTCACCTCCCTAAGGGAGGGGAGGGGACAAAAGCTTAGGAAACATGATTGCAGCCATAGCTCAAAGAACACATGACCACACCAGAGTCTGGTAAGGAAATAGCAAATTGGCTGCCTGTGGTTGAATCCTTTTCATCCTTTCCTTTGATGGGAGAAGGTCATTAAGGTGATTGTGTGGTGCTCTGCTCCACTGTCTTCATGAAGGGGCAGGTAAGTGTAGGTATTGACTTCAGGTGATAAACAGTAGACAGATGGGTGGGCTAGTCACATGTTTGCTGCCATGGTGGGATCTGTCTGTCATGAAAAGCTGATTAGGTTAACTTGGCTTATGGGTAGAGACAAATACTTGAAATAGAAAAGCTCATTAGTACAAAACAAGCTGGAAGGGAGGTTATAAAGCAATTATCCATAGATACCTCTGAGAAACTGGTTCTGTTCTTGGCTAGTGATTGGATGGTAAGTTAAGTGAACTGCTAGAAAAATATGAAATTTAGGCAATGAAAAATGACTGCTCATTGGGTATACTAAATTCATGTTATGTCATTTCCTTTGTATATCAAATCCATGCAATGTCCTTTCCAAAGGATAGTTTCCCTTCCCCCATCAGCATTCCATACCAATATGGTCCATTTGTTGCCACTGATGAACAAACTTTGAGAAATCATTATCAACCAAAGTCCATAGTTTACATTACACATAATTCATTCTTTGTGTTGTACATTTTATGTATATATTATGTCATGCCTATTATACCCTTTAAAAAAACAAGAGAAATAGCTGTGTTTAAGTTTTATTTTTTCCTCTTCTGAGCCTGTTTCATCATCTGTAAAATTACTTATTAATTATAATCATCCATTCTCTAAGTTTAACCCAGAATAAGCACTCAATAGGAGATTTAGTACTTCTGCTACTCATCAGCACAAGAATGGGGTAAAGATTAAGTAAGTTAATGTATGTGAAACCCTTCTATGGTTTTTGTCAATATATAATGACATGTATCTAACTTTATAGTATCTCAGAGAATAACTTTGCAGCCCTAAGAATCTTTTCCAACAAAACATTCCTTTTTTTTGTTGTTGTTGGAATCTCACTCTGTCACCATGGTAGACTGCAGTGCCACACTCATGGCCACCCCAGCGTCAACCCGCTGGGCTTGGCAATGCTTCCACCTCAGCCTTCCAAGTAGCTGGAACTACAGGCACATGCTACCACACATGGCTAGTTTTTGGTTTATTGTAGAGATGAGATCTTGCCAAGTTGCCCGTGCTGATCTTGAACCTGTAGGCTCAGGCAATCCATTCACCTCTGCTTCCTAAAGTGCTGGGATACAGAATGAACCACCAAGCCCAGATTGATAGGTTTTTTAAAAAAACTGCACATATTTATCTTGGCCTTAGAACATAACCCCGTTTCACAAATCACACATTTTTAGTGTACATTTTTTTTTTTTTTTGAGTTGGAGTCTCATTCTGTTGCCCAGACTGGAGTGCAGTGGCCGCTCCCGGCCACCGCAGCCTCGACCTGCTGGGCTCCGGCGATCCTTCCACCTCAGCCTTCCAAGTAGCTGGAACTCCAGGTGTGCACTACAACACCCGGCTAGTTTTTGATTTATTGTAGAGATGAGGTCTTGCCAAGTTGCCCAGGTGGGTCTCGAACCCGTAGGCTCAGGCAATCCACTCACCTCAGCCTCCTAAAGGCATGGGATTACAGGCTGAGCCACCGAGCCTGGCTTGTACATTTTTAATATGCATTACATTTTCCAGGAAAGGTGTGACCTTAACCAAGTGAAGACTGTAATTTGATTTGTTTGGAAACCATCTAAGAACTGCTCACTATTATAGAAACTCCTTCCAGTAAAGCAATATAAATCACCTAGACTAGTATTCAGAGGTAGATTTTGTGCTTATGGTGCAAACAACTATTTATCTATATATTCTAGAGGTGTCATAACCAAGTATTTACATATGGAAATAGGTTAATAACTATTTAGTCCTGATATTATACTTAGGATTTTACACTGATTTTTTTTTCTTTAGAATCATGCATGGAAGTTGATTATATGTACCTGTGAATTTCAACTCAGGATAGTAAAAGGGGTATTATAAAGTATTAACAATAAAAAGGAAAAATCAAGTATGACAGGCTTGAGAACCAGTGCTGTACATGGTCAACTCAGATTTCCGAAAGACTACTGGATTCACTTTTGTTTACCTTTTGCAAAGGAACTTTGAAAGCCATGAAACTATTTCCAGGCATTCACTGTCCAAGAGGGAGGTATTCTTTCCACCAGTTTGGACTCATTTTTTGTTAACCAAATGGTATGTTAGCCTTGTCACCCTGCATAGAATGAGACTACTTAAAAATTGGAATAATAGCCCCACCAAACATGGCCCTCTACTTATTGCTTTGCATTGTGCCACTTCACAAACTTAATCTCACCTAGTTACAACATATATTTCCTCTTTCTTGTTTCCCCATCTGGAAAACAGATACAAAGCAACAAAACAATGCAAAGTTCTCCACATATAAAATACATCAGCAATCAAAGGTGACCTGGACTTATGTATTTCTGATAAAAGCCTACCTCAGTATCAAATACTAACTTGTCATTAATACTTACACATACACTGATAGGATTTAAGTTCAATATTTCTCTTCATGGTTTTAGGATTCATACAACTGATGCCATCAAATTCAATCTGTGGTGAACTTCAGGATCATATTTTAAGTCAAAACCTGATAGAAAAGGGACTGTGAACTTAATGCTAAGAGGCACAGTGAAAAGTAGAATGAGTCAGAATTTACTTGGATTAATTCCATATCAATTCCATATATGAAGCATAGAGAGTGAGGAAAAGAGGAGCAAGATTTGGGTCTGGAGAAGGAAAGGATTCCAGACCATGTGGAGCCTTAGAGTAAATGCCATGTAAAGAGTTGGTTTTTTAGCAATGCTTATGAACAAGATTCCATTTAAATTAGTTTCAATTTTAATAAGAAACTATTTAAAATATTTCTTATTATGAAGAATCAATTAAAAGAAGCAAAGAGTAGGTATATGGACACTAGTTAGGACCAACTGCAATAGGTCGAACATATACGGAATTAATATGGAATTAATCCTAGTTAATTCTGACTCATTCTACTTTTCACTGTGTCTCAGCATTATTAAGTTAAGTTCACAGTCCCTTTTCTATCAGGGTTTGACTCATTACAGTGCTGATGCACAGGTGACAGATCCAAAAGACCTCAGGTGAATATATGAAGAGGATTTAATAAGGTATGAGATGGACAGAGAGGAAAGTCTCAAGAAGTAAAAACAATGCACTTCACATAGGAGTGAAGTCACAAGATGAATATCTTAAATGTATAAAGGAAGATCTCTCAAATCAGACCAATTAGGAAACAACGAAAGTCGAAAGTCAAAATGGAGTAACATTAGCTAAAGAACAGTCTTTTTAACATTGTTTAAGCTTTGTCTTGCTTTGCTAGCTTTTTGTTCTACTCCCCATGTCCTAATCATTAGCTAAGGACAGAATCAGCTTTCTGGAGTTAACTATTAATAACTGTTTTGCAATTTCTAAGTATTTTTTCCTTCCTTCTTTCTTTCTTCCTTTCTCTCTCTCTCTCTCACTACTTTGAATGGGACTGTGCTTTCTATTTGGCTCTGCCTGTTTGCTACTGTTGTATAAAAATGGAACTGTCTTTTGCACATTGATTTTGTACCCTAAAACTTTACCAAAGTCATCTATCAGTGCAAGGAAGTTTTTTGATGAATTCCCTTGGGTTTTCAATGGAGAAGATTACATCGTCTGCAAAGAGAGATAGCTAACTTCCTATTTTCCTATTTTGATACCCCTATTTCCTTCTCTTGCATGGTTGCTCTACAAGGAATTCCAGTACTATGCTGAACAGGAAGGGTGAGAAGGGGCGACTTGTCTTTTTCCTGTTTTCAGGGGGAATGCTTCTAACTTCTGTCCATTGAACAGTATGTTGACTGGGTTTATCATTGATGGCTCTTACTGTTTTAAGGAATGTTCCTTCAATTCCTGGGCGTTCAAGTGTTTTTATCCATAAGAGTTGCTGGATTTCATCAAAAACTTGTTCTGCATCTAATAATATGATAATGTGGTTGTGTTTTTACTTCTCTTAATGTATTGAATTACATTTATGGTCTTGTGAATGTTGAACCAGCTCTACATCCCAGGAATGAAGCCTACTTTGTCATGGTGGATGATTCTTGAGATGTGTTGTTGGCTAGAATCTTATTGTGAAGTTTTTCATCCATGTTCATCAGGAGATTGACCTGTAACTCCCTTTCCTTGTTAGGTCTTTGCCAGGTTTGGGTATTGATGTGATGTTAACTTCATAAAATGATTTAGAGAGATTTCCAACTTTCTCAATTTCCAGAATACCTTCCAAAAGTTTCATATCAGCTCCTCCTTGTAGGTTTTGTAGAATTCAGCTGGAAAATCATCTGGCCCAGGGCCTTTTTTGTAGTTAGATTTCTGATGATGAAGTCAATTTCCTGGATTGTTATTGGTCTGTTTAGGGCTTCAATGACTTCTTGTTTCAACTTGGAAGGTTGTTTGATATCAGAAAGTCCTCCATTTCCTTGAGGTTTTGAGTTTATTTCCATAGAGGTGTGCATAGCAATCTCTGATACTCTTGTATTTTGGGGGTTTATTTGTGACATCATCTACTATGTGTTTATTTGGGCTTTCTCTTTTAAAATTTTTTTTTATTTTAAAGGTGTGGGTACAATTCAGAATTAGGTAAAGAAGTGGCCATCATACAGGCAAAGTTTGGGCCTCCCATTGGTCCCCAACTCACTTGGTTTGAGATCAGGTACCCTTATTGATGTTTGTGCCCCCCACCTCCCCTGACAGTGTTCCGCTACTGCTAATCCCTTTCTTCTCATACTATGGTAAGCGCATAGGGTCTGCTTATGAGTGAAAACATGTGGTACACAGTTCTTTGTTTCTAAGATATACCACTGAGTATGATAGGCTCTAAATCCATCCAATTTGTTGGAAAGCCCATAATTTTGTTCTTCTTTATGACTGTGTAATATTCCATCATGTATATGTACATTTTTAAAAGCAATTTCGATAGGCAGCATGGATGGTTTCATGTTTTTGGTATTGGAGGAGCTAATACCAATCCTACTGAAAGTATTTTAGGCAATCGAGAAAGATGGAACATGCCCCAAATTTTTCTTTTTTTTAGTCAGTCTGGCTCAGGGGTCCATCAATCTTATTTATCCTTTCAAAAAATCAGCTTTTTGTGTTATTGGCTTTTTCTATGGTATTTCTGTCTTCTATGTCCTGCAGTTGCAACTTTATTTTGGTGAACTGGGTTCTTCTGCTGAACTTAAAATTTTGGTGGTCTTCCCTTTCTACCTCCCTTAAGTGTAACATTCGGTTGCTTACTTGTGATCTTTCAGTTCTCTTGATGTGTGTGTGTAGTGCTATACATTTTTCTCTTAATACCATTTTCATAGCATTCCAGAAATTTTGATGTGTCTTTGTTTTCATTTATTTCCAGGAATCTTTTAATTTCTGTTATGATTTCTGTGTTGTCCCAGATGTCAACCAGCAGTATGTCTATGTGTTTGTTTTCTTTGGGGGGAATCTTGGTGTCGGCAATATTTGGGTTTATTCCACTGTGATCTGAGAAGATACATGGTATTATTTCGATTTTTTGGAATTTGTTTATACTTGATTTATATCTGAGAATGTGGTGGATCTTGGAATATGTTTCATGTGCTGATAAGTAGTATGTATATTCTGTAACTACAGAATATACAGAATGAGTGAAGTGTTCTATAGATGTCTATTAAGTCTATTTGGTTAAGTGTGGAGTTGAGGTTCTAGTTTTCCTTGTTTTTTTTTTTTTTGCCTCAATTAGCTATCTAAGGTGTTTAGTGGGGTATTTAAGTCTCTGGTTATGGTTGTGTGAAATTCATTGTCCTCTTTTAGGTTACTTGGTAGTTGATTTGTAAAACCTGGTGTTTTAGTGTTGAGTGTATACATATTTAGGATGTATATGTCTTGCTGATGAATTGACTTTTATCATTTTGTAGTGTCCCTGTGAATCCTTTTTAATTTCTATAGCTTGAAGGCTGTTTTATCTGATATTAAAATAGCTACTCCTGCCTTCTTCTGTTTTCAGTTCACCTGAAAGTTCATTTTCTAGCCTCCAACTCTGAGTCTGTAGGTGTCCTTTGTAGGGAGATGAGTTTCCTAGAGGCAGCAGATTGTTGGATTACATTTTTAAAATTTAGCTAGCCCCTCTATGTCTTTCATTGGGTCATTTTGTCCATTCACGTTCAGGCTGATTATTGATAGTTCATCTCTGCCATAAGGTTTTTAGAAGGTTTTTTTTTTCTTTTAACTTTTGCATTACCTATATGTGTGTTTTCATTTTTGCAGATGAACTGCATGTTCTGCTGATTCTGTGTTGGCCTGTATTCTTGTGAAATGCATGGTAATACTGTTTTCTTCTTCTGTGCCTAACACCTTCTTAAGTGTCTCCTGTAGGGGCTTGCCTGGAAGCATCATATTGTCTTAGGGATTGGATGTCTGGGAAGGATTTTAATTCTCCTTTGCTAATGAAGCTTAGCTTGGCTAGGTAGGAAATTCTTGGTGGAAATTGCTTATCTTTGAAAACTTTAAATATTGTACTCCAATACCTTTTGTCTTGTAGTGTTTCTGCTGATTAGTCGAGCAGTTCTGACTGGTCTTCCCCAGTAGTCTAACCTTTTGTTCTTGCTACCTTAAGGATTTTTAAAATTTCATACTTACTTTCCTACTTTGTGTAAGTGAATTACTGTGTGTAGGTGCTGGTCTTCTCATGAGATGTCTTGCTGGTGTTCTATGAATCTCTTGTGCTTGAATGATCATATCTCTTGCAAGATGAGGAAAGTTTTATTTGTCTACATGGAATGTTTGTTCCAAGGTGTTTTCCATTTCCCTTTCTGTTTTGGGGATACTAACTAGGTGTAGATTTGGCTTCCTGATATAATAGCACATCTCTGGAGGCTTTGCTCCTAATTTTTTAGTTTTTATTCTATGTTTTTAACAGATTGAGTTAATTGCATATTTTGATCTTCAACCATTGAGATTCTTCCCTCTGCTTGGCTAATTCTGATTCCTATGCTCATCAGTTTTTGTTATTTACTTCATGGGTGGTGGTGTTTACTTCCATCATTTTAGAATATATATATTTTGAGATTGGCCAACTCCATTACAGTTTCATTGAGTTTTACTTCCTGTTTCTCTTGGTTCCTGTTCCTTTATCTATCCAGTCTCTGATGTCTGTAACTGTCTTCTGAGGCCTTTCCTTCTGGGATGTTTCCTTTGTTGTGCTCTAGTGGCTGTTTTTCAGACACTCTTTGACTCTGGGGGTGACCAGGATTTATTAGTTGAGTTTTCCTCATTTGTGACAAATCTGTTTTCCTTCCCTTTAACTCTGCTACTCCATAAGAGAGGGACAGGTATTCACTTCTGATTTTTGCTCTAATCATTATCTTTCCCTGAGAAGATTCTCCAAATTTATTAAAATTTGAAACAGAACAGGAGGTGGGGAACTGTGCTGTCTCTGTATAACTTTGAGAGCTGAATAAGTTGGGAGAGGGAGCTGGGTTTCAGAAACTACCCACAGGTCACAATGTTCACTACTCAGGGAATGGGTGACCTGAGACTCATATCCCACCACCACACAATATATTCATGCCATAGACATGTGTACCACAAGTTCAAGATAAAGTAAACAGAAAGAAAGGAAGAAGAAAAGGGGAGAGGAAAAAAAAAGATTTCTGGGAGCTGGAATTTTTTTTTTTAATTTTTAAGTCCTCATTTATCTCAGTGAGAGGAAGGGGAGCTCCCATTGTGGCAAGTTCTGTAATTGCAGGCTTCCTCTCTGCTGTTAAACTTGTGGAGTTAAATTCTGAATTCCCTGGATGGGTGCAGGAAGATGAGAGGTGAACTGATTCAGCATCTTCTGGGGTCATTCACCCCCATCCCTCTCCAAGTATGATTTCAGCTCTTATAGCACATAGTTTACAGTTGGGGGATGGGGCACCTGGCTTTCACACCTACCTTCTTGTTCTCAGTATGATCAAGGAGGTCCTCTCTGATGGTGTGGAACTTCACCCCTCCAAGTTTGTTCCAAGTGTCTCCTTTAATCAGTGGCTGGATCCCCACTCCTGGGGCCCTGCCCTGTGAAAGAGGTGCCAAACTGCCTCTGTGACAGGGGCCAATGGTTGGCACACATGTAGGTCAGATTCACCATGCCAGAGAGTCCTCCTCACACAATAAATGAACAAATGGTTAAAAAGACAACTGATTTTATTAACACTTTTGAGACAGTTGTATTCCAACCAATTTTAAATACACAAGCATTTACAATTCTGACATTTTTCATGTATTAAAACGTGTCAATATTAGTAAATTTCTATTAAAAAAAGACAAGTTAGCATAACGTAATTTGCAAATGTGCAATTATACACATTCAAAGTTGAATTGAAATTATAAAATATTCTTTTAGAGTTTTGGGGAGAAAATACAATAGGTGTATAGTGGCCAAAAAGTACAAATGGTACAAGTGTCTACAGAAATGAAAAGATACAAAATGTGGCCTATATTTATTAGAAGTTATAAAAGCTATATAAGATCTTACACTTCCTATTTTCTAAGACAGAAAGGGTAAGAACAACTCAATTATAGTTGTCACAAGAAAATGGAGACCTAGGTATAATAGGGTTTCCAGAAAGTACAGGAACTGACAGAGAGTAGGCCTTTGGATAAGAATTAGTCCAACACAAGGATGCCTTCACAAGTATGTAGTACACTGGAATGGAAATTTAAAAAGCAAGAAATATTTGGAGCACCAAACAGGTAAGCAGTTGATACTGCAAATCTACCAGCATCTGGTAGGGCCACAGGTACCAAGCAGAGGTTTAAGGAACTCCAGTTATCAAGAAAACAAACAAACCAAAAAGACTATAGAAAGAGTAAGAAAGAACCTCAGGGGTAGAAGGTCTAAATATGTTACAAGACAAGTCCCAGTCATTCAGATGGGGCCAAAATATAGGGAGTGGGTCTCTGAGACAAGACAACCCCCTTACTATAAAAACTCAGGTTTAGTCATGGTAAAACTTCATGCTAAGTTACAGGATGTTGGACTGAAGCTCATTAGGTTCTTCCTCCACATTGAAGATATATTTTAGAATTTAAGAGGATGCTGAGACTATAAGCTAAAGTTAAGTGACTAAAACTGTGGAAAGAAAATAGTTCTTGAGGTTGGGGACCAGAACAGGCCAAACTATAGTATGCATTTGACTTAAGTTTATCTTGTGGGAACTTGGCATCTTGCATCAATATTCATTCGCAGTAGAGAAGTACCTAGACACATTGATCTAGGCATTCCTGAAAGCTTACCATCAGGGAAAATAATTAGCACCTCTACAAACAATATAGGTCTTGCACTAAAAGTGTCATGTCTGATCTGCAGGATTTTAACTCCCTAGAGCTCAGGCACTATGGCAATGTTGTAATTTATCTACCAACTCCTTTCAACAATTCCTGTCAGCTCGCTGGGAATCTAATCTCCCTATTGGCTATCTAATATCTTTCTTTCTTTTTTTGAGTTGGAGTCTCACTCTGTTGCCCAGGCTGGAATGCAGTGGCATACTCACTGACACCCCAGAGTCAACCTGCTGGGCTCCAGCAATCTTTCTATCTTAGTCTTTCAAGCAGCTGAAACTACAGGCATGTGCTACTACCCTCGGCTAATTTTTTTATTGTAGAGATGAGGTCTTGCCAAGTTGCCTGGGCTGGTCTCAAGCCTGCCAGCTTAGGCAATCCACTCACCCCAGCCTCCCAAAGTGCTGGGATTACAAGTTGAGCCACTGAGCTTGGTCCTTATATCTTACAACTGCCTTCTTTGTGACATCATTCTCCCAACAAACCTACCACCGCCTGGTAGAATCTTGGGGTTACCATGGAGTTGTCTGTAAATACATTTGGATCATTGTGGTGATGAGTGACCAGTGACTTTCATACTGCACACATGTGTTCTTTGACTTCAGACACTCAGACACCCTCTAGTATCATCTCCTCAGCCCTTATATTTACAATTGATGTTTCCTCTTCTCTGATTATGTCAGATAAGAAAGGAAGTGTTTTAAAGATTTTCATTAGATTTCTTTTCCCCTAAATTCAGTAGGAGAGTCAAAAGAGCTTGGAATAATGATGGTAAGTATTGAACTAAAAATCTAGAGACCTAATATCAGTTTTGGCTATGACATTTACTACTCTGTGACTGTAGGTAAATAATTTACATTCCTTTGTAAGACAAAATCTGCTTCCTCATTGGTTGCTTTAAGAGATTAGATTATTTCCCTGATCCCTTTCTTATCTAAACTTGAGTTTCCACGGGCCCATATATGCATAGAAAATAAAAAAGAAAAAATTTAAGATTGTTTGTTTCAAAGAAACAGAAAAAACCTAGGTGGTATAAAAAAGTAGCAACATGTTTCATCAGCTATAGTCTACTTCCACTAATATTTCACTTTAGTATTTTAAATTTATTGAATTTCAAAAGGTAATATTCACATGTTTTGGAGCTTTCTATATAAACTAGATAAAAAGAAAATAGAAAGAACAGAGAGTACTAGGTTATAAGGCAGCTGATATTCTGGTGTAAGGAAACTTGGGACTATTTCATTAAGCACTGAGCAACAGGAACAGATTCAGGAGAAAAAACAAAATGAGGGAAGAGAAAGTATAAGAATGAAGGAGATGGAGGTGTTTTCAGAAAATAAAAGCGGTAGTTTGGAATGGAATGTTAAAGACAACTAACAATTTTAAATTAAAGCAAGAACATAGATTTGAAACCTAATCAGAATAGGACAAAATGAAGTTGTCTTTAGCAGATGCTTGAATGCATACACTAGGAAGAAAACTAAGGTGACAAAAGAGTATTATTAGGAAACATACTTTATTAGAAAAGCAACATTCAGTTGTTTGACTTTTTAAATTGCCTCTTAGAATAAAGATGACATTTAACAGTTTTTTAAAAAGTGGAAGTGTTGCAAATTTGCATGTCATTCTTGAGCTCAGGACACGATAATCTCAATAGTGTCCCAAATTAAGTATAGGTCCTGGCAAAGTGAGCACAACACTGGGCAGTTTTGAATACAAATGTTTTTAAAATGTTTTAGAAATGATGCTTTCTCTAAAATGGGAACTAATAAAAGTGGTTACGTAGGGGGCTGAAGGAATCTGAATTTGTAGTGTTGTTTCCTTCAATTTTTAAAATATATGAATGTTTCACCTAATACCAATAAATTTTTACTGAATAGTTGTCTCTTAACTCACATCAGAAGAACACATTCCTTTGTGTGATAAGTACCTTTAAAGTAAAGTTTGTGTTTCAGCTTTACAATAATTTTCTTCATAAAAAAGAGTACATACTGATTAACAATTAACTGTTTTTAGACCTAGCATAAAAAAGACTACCTAAGAATAAAAAGTCACAACTCTTAATATCACATATATCTAAAACAATGTTCTGGAGTTCTTTGCATTATCCCACATTACAAATTGGATTATAGCAGTGATAATTTTTTTAGACTTTGGGAGGTGAGAATTCTACCACTGAATCCCCTTTCTTTAGACTTGAGAATGATATTTTTCTGAATGTTAAAGATAATGATAATCTAGGTTTTTAGGATAAATAAAACCTTCTAATACATTGTAGAAAAAAGAAAGAAAAAAATAGTTTAAGCAGAAAGACATTTAATAGCAAGAATTCTGAGTTTAAGCCTGGTTATGAAGGTCATCGAGAGCATTCACTAACTTTCAGAAAATCAGGAATCCGGAGGAATTGTGGGAAAACACTTACAGTGATGAGCTCAATGACTTGCAGAACCATTTTAAAAAAATATGAACTACGGTAAATTAATGGATAAACCTCTCTTCTAACAACTGCTGCAGCCTCTGTCCCTACTCTTCAATACATAATAGTTTATACTTTTCTTCAAATTTCAAATCTTATGAAAGTGCTTCATTAGTAAAATCTAATAGAGAACATTGTTAACAAAGAGAGGCAGTCCTAGTAAGTGTAGTTTCAAGATTAACAAACCATTCAATAGATTGGAGAGAGAGAAAAGCGTGAAAATGAATGTTGATTGCCTACCCTTTAATCTACATCTATATTCAGATCATACCCATATCTATCCCATTCTCTATCCATAGCCATGTGTGTAACTCTATCTATATCCCTTTCTGTATCTACGTCTATACCAAGCACATGTTCCCAACACAGTAAATTTGCCTTTTTCACACGTGATGCATCCAGAATTTTATACTTGACAGAAGCTTCAGTTCATTTGCTCTCAACAAATGACATAATTATTCAAATATTGCCACAGCCACCTTTTCCTTTAATATTGCTACCACTGATGTTTTGACATAACCATGAATTATTGTTCTGTGCTTCACATACCCGATATAAATAGGGCATGCATGATTTATTTTCAGAGAACAGCCATTACTTTAAATATCAGCCTGTTCCTGTGGTTTTTCCTTTCATTTAACATTAAAAAGGCTAATAGTTTGTTTCAGCAAAGAATTATTTACATATTTCTGGGTTGTTTTTCAGAACTATCAAGCCAAAGTAAAATTGTTAGATAATTCATATCCAAAAATCTTACTGTGAATAATAAGGAATCACAGTGATTATGCTGGTGTTATAATATAATATAACTTAGTAGCAGGAGAGAATGCAGTTGAAAGGGAAATAGATTTTGAGTCACATCACTAATGAAACTAACGTTTAATTACTCTTTCTTAGGTCCCAGAAAATATACTAGGCAATTCTATACGAATTCTCTTATTTTACATCCACAAAATCCTGAGTTTGGTAATATTACCATTTTTATTGCTACATAAAGTTCATACTCTCTTTCTCTGTTTTCTCTTTACCTCAGTCTCTCTTTTCTCCCGTCTCCCAGTCTTTCTTTCTTTCTCTTTCATCTTCCCTCCCAGTATGTTTTTGTTTTATCTTATTATATGCAGTAATATGCTAATAGCTTTTTTTTTTTTTGAGTTGGAGTCTCACTCTGTCACCCAGGCTGGAGTGTAGTTGCATGCTCACGGCCACCTCAGCCTCCATCTGCTGGGCTCAGGGAATCCTTCCGCCTTAGCCTTCCAAGTAACTGGAACCACAGATGAGTGCCACCATGCCTGGCTGGTGAATAGCCTTTTAATTGAAAAATATAACTTTTACACTTATTCTTTAACTAAAGAAAATTGTTAATATTATAATCAGCTGATATACACATTACACTTAAAAATATAGTCATTTGATTACATTGTTACAGAAGTACAAATCAAGTCATTTTTGATTTTCAAGTAACCCAAAAATAACTTCTTACAGTTAAAAATTAATAAATATGTTTACATAATAAGACATGCATCATTTTTTGTCACCAAACCCAAAGCTTTAAGATTCTTCATCACATTAAGTTGCAATACAGCACATTCATTCCTATAAATTAGAAAATCATGTATTAAATGTGTACAGCCTATTTTGAAAGAGCATAATAAACATTCACATTTTAAATGACTTTCTTGCAATTTAAATTTCTATCAATTTTGCATTAATTATCAAATCATTATTTTAGTGCTTTTCACAGTAGTCTGATATACATTAATTATTTAACTAGTCATTACTATATGAAGCATCATTCATGTTTCTCAATTTTTGAAAAAGAATTGCTCCAAGAATGCTTTCATCTGAAAGGAGGTGGTGGAAGTGACAGAATTACATATTTTTTGCATAATGCATAATTTTGCATAGTGCATAATTTTTCAAACATCGAACAAACAGCTCCTGATGAGTCTCTTGACTAATAAGACATAAAAATGCCAAGATATGTTTGGGGTTTATGTGGGAGTAGGAGGTAGGAGAAAATAGAAATGATAAATTAGAGACTATTAAATGTAAGATTAAAAAAAGAACAGCTAACACTTGTTCCATCCTGTCAGATGACAGAATGTACTAGAAAAATGGTCATACACTAGTCCTGATCCATGACAAAGCATTCACCAAATAGCAGCAAAATGTGAAAAATAGAAGAAATGCTGTGAATTCTCCATAAAAATAGAAGTATTAAAGGGAAATGATTGTCCTTGAGTTTATATACATTTTTAAAGCCATATGCAGGGTGAGAAAATGATAGCGATTATTGTGATAAAAAAAAAAAAACAGTCGCTACTTAGTAGAATTAATAAATTTCAACTCTTTATTGGCCACTGTTGCTCAATTTTTGACTTTTATTTAAAATAGTTTTGAAAAAATTTACAATGTATGATTCTAGGATGTTCTCCTGGTATATTTATTTACTTCTCTTGATAGAGAAATATCTTTGCTAGTCATTGGTGATTTTTTTTTGTTATAAAGATGTCAACAATTGGAATCAATGACTTCCCATTGCCTTCCAAGCTTTAATTCGATGACTTTATAATAATGATGCAGTTCTTACCAGCCTCAACTACTTACAGTTATTATGTGGGTCAAATCATATTCTTATTTATTCCAAGTATTTAAGAAACGTGTATGGGTGCTGTGGAGAAATATAGTTGAACTCAAAGTTCATGCATTCTACTTTCATAGAAAGATAATTTATCTTGTGGGAAAATCATAGTGGGAATAGAAATAATTTGAAGTCTGAAGTTACGAGTTTGAATCTTTGCTCCATGGCCTTCCTGCCAGCTGCATGAATTTCTACAATTTACTGATTATTTCTGAGCTGTGAGTTCTATAACTATAGTTAAGGAAAATACAATTAGACTCTGGTACTCTTTTCAAAAAATTTACAATGTCATTTACTATGCAATTCATCATACAGGAATGTTAAGAATATAATTGATAACAATAACAATATATGCAAAAAAAAACTAAATTTTTCAAATATCTGAATCAGTACAAATGACTCCATGGAAAAATATTATGCTTATTTATAAAATAGCATGATTTTAAATTTCCTAGAAAACATGTTAAGCCCAGATGAAAAGCATATACTTAAGTACTGTAAATTTATGACATAGTATAAAGATACAAGTCATATTAGCTTTACCTGAAAACAAGTTTTAGAACTCTAGAGTTGTAACTGGAAAGATATTTCAAGTATAGATAGATAGATAGATCTTATCTCTTTAGTTTTTGACATTAACAGAGAGAAAAAAAGTCTTTCAAACAAGAGTCTCTCCTTATACTATCTAAATCTTCTCATTAAACAGATTTAAATTTAAATTCTTATGATTCTTAAGAAGAGGGTTCCAAGGATGCAGTTCTTGGTTTGAAAAAGAAATTGCTCAGGTTGCATTTTCATTCTACTCCCACCTCAACCAACTAATTTAGTAGAAATTCACTGAGGGCCTCTTACACAGTATGCATTGTGGCAAGCACTGGAGATAGACCACAAGTCACAGATACTGACTTTTCGAAGCTTAGTGTTCAAAGGAGGAAAAGAGGAAATAAACAATCACACACATAAATATGAAATTACAAAATGAAGTCTTATAATAAAAAACACTAATGAGATACATGACTGAGTTTATTTTCAAATCAATTATGCAATATATTATAAGAGCAAGTAAAACAAGTCACCACAAATCCTCAGAAAGATACAGCTATTAGATGAAAACAAGCTTTAAGGATATATCTTCTTCCCTAATTTATTGAAAAAAATTGTCCCATTGTACAACATGCCACTAAACGCTGATTATTTAAACACAGGTACATAAAACTAGCTTTTGCTAAAAGTGAAAAATTATTCAGTGTCCTTCTCTATTACCTTGAATAACTTGATGATGTGTTCTAAATACTACCTAAAATATTATATTATTTAATATCTGAATGAGTAAAAGTTGTAATTGAATAAAAATTTATATATTAATATGTACATTTGTAGTTAAATATTTAATATTTCAATGTAATTAATGTGTCAAAGACAACGAGATGCCAAACAGAGTGCTTACTTGAAGCTGGGAGACAGTAATAAAGTTGTGGTCTTGGGACATGACTTTACTGTGAACTTGATCAAGTTGTTTAATTTTTCTCAGTCTCTTGTGTCTTGCAATGTGAGTATAGAATTGCATAACTTACCAACAGAGAAAGTTTTTTTGTTATAACTAAATAAATACTATACGAATAGATTCTGAATCTAGTAATTTTGTATGATATCAGCACCAGTCTAAGTGACTTAAAATAGACACTAAGATTCCATGGGACTTCCATTTTCAATTATAGAATAAATTAATATTTATATAGCTTCTTTAAAATGTATATTGTAAGACTCACAAGAGAGCTGTATATTAATTTCCTATTGCTGTTGCAACTAATTGCCACAAATGTAGTGGCTTAAGCAACACAAATTTATGATCTTGCTGTTTGGAGGACTGAAGTCCAAAATGAGTGTCACTAGGCTGAAATAAAGGTGTTGACAGGCTGCATTTCTTCTGGAGTTCTAGGAGAGAAGCTATTCCTTATCTTTTTTAGCTTCTTTATCGTTTTCAGGTTGACTTTTGCGGGCAGACCTCTTCCATCTTCAAAGCCAGCAATTGCATTCCTCCTACTTCTGCCTCTGTTATTGGACCTCCGGCCTCTCTTTCATCAGGACCCTTGTGATTATTTTGGGCCTATCCAGGTAATACAGGGTCATCTTCCATTCTAAAGATCTTAACTTCATTATATCTGCCTAATTCCTTCTGCCATGCAAGGTGAAATATTAAAAAATTTCAAGGATTAGTGCATGGGTATTTTTGGAAGGTCATTTACTACCTAACCTTATATGTAACAGCAAAAGAGTCTGGTGATGAACAGATAGGCTTTCAGGGTTATTTGTGTGTGTTGTAAATCAGTTTGCCCTTTCTTTTTTCCTGGCAATGTTCTTTATTCATTTGTAAAATTCTCTGAACATTTAAAGTGGCAAATATTTTGTTACAGCTTTATTTTAAGACACTAAGTTGAAAAATATCTAAAAATCTGCATATTTAACAACCTGTATGTTACTCTGTGATTCTGCAATTCTATTTCTAGGTACATTCCCAATAGAAATATGTGCACGTGCTTATAAAACATACAACATAGTTATAGCAGCATTATTTACAGAAGACTAAAACAGAAAAAATGTCCGCCAACAGCAGAATAGGAAAATAAATTGAGATACTTTTATAAAATGAAGTTATATATAACAATAAACATTAAGTTCTATGCCACTACTGTAATAAAACAAATATAATGTGTAGTCAAGTTAGCCAGAGGCAGCATAATTTTATTATATGATCTAACGTATGTAAATTTTTTAAATGTAACTTTTTTGTTAGAATTCAAAGTAGTGGTTATCTTTGAGGAGGAGTGAGATGGTAATGAATTGGAGGGAGCCTCCACAAGCCTTCAGCATTGCTGACAATGTTTTATTTCTTGATTTGAAACATGTTTAATGTGTGATAATTCAGCAGTTTGTACAATTCTGATTTATGTAATCTTCTGTATGGATGTTATAATTCATTGAATCTATTTATAAATAGAAGGACAAAGACTATAAGATTAGATTAGAACACTATAATCTTTCAAATATATAAAAGTATACCACAAGTATGTTATAGTTATAAGTATTACATCTAAAATAATAAGAATACTAAAAATATGAAGGTAAAATGATGTGACAGCCTAATTCTAATAAATAGAAGTCATAGTCCTATTATTATCAGATAAGATAAAGCTTAAGATACAATCATTATTATAAAGTATGATACCACATAAAGACAAAATGTTTCACTCACCAGGAAATATAATTATATAAACTTTTACACTCCTAAAAATGTAGGCCCAAAATACTTTTAAATGGACATAAATAAAATATATAAAAAAACAACAGTTATATTGAGATATTTTTGCATATCTCCTTCAGAGACAATTTGAACATAACTGTGCCTTGCCAATGTTGAATAGCTATCATGGTAGGCAGAATAACTGTCCCAAAATAATAGTTTCCCCAGAATCTGTAAATATAATATATTACATTTCAAAAGGGACTTTGGCAGAGAAATAAAGTTACAGATGTTAAAATACAGAAGTATTTAAGTTATCCTTCTGGACATAATCTAATTACATGACTCTTAAAAGAAAATAGCTCACTCCAACTGGAGGCAGAAGGGCCAGAAACAGCAGCAGAGAAATGAAGCAGAAGGGGAGGACAGAAAGATTAGAAGAAGGGCTTGGACTGCCATTGCTGGGTCTGAAGTTAGAGCAAGGGGCACGCAAACCAAGAGTAAAGGTAGCCTCTATAAGCTGAGAATGAACCCAGTTCAATAACCAGCAGGGAAACAGGGACGTTAGTCTTATAATTTCGTGGAACTGAATTTCAGCAACAGCCTTATAAGCTCTGAAGTGCAAGTAGACACAGTATAACTTACAGTCTGCAGAAAGCAATTCAGTTCATCTGACACCTTGATTTCAGCCTTATGAAACTCTAAACAGAGAAACAGGTGAGCTACATTTTTTCCATACCTACATAGCTGTTAGGTAATATGGGTGTTGTTTAAGTTTGTGGTGACTTGGATTAGGAATAAGAAAGTAATACACCTATTCTTTATAAGACAATCATGCACAGAATTTTAAAATATACAATATCTTACTTGTAAAGCAAATCTTAATGAATTTCAAGGAATTAAATTCATACACAAAACGTTATCTGAGTATAATGTAGATGAGATAGGCATTGGTAAAAAACTGCAACTAGAACTAAACCATATGTTTATAATTTACGAGATATATTTCTAACTAGGTGCTAAAGAAGAAATCAAAAAGGAATTTTAAAAAGAGTTTTGTGATGTCCTTTGTAGGATGTAGTTTATGTAGTAAGAAGGAGAAAATTTAAAATTTTAAATGCTTATGTAGTCCAGAGAAAATGCTACAAATCATGTATGAGTGAAACTTTAAAAGTATACTGATAAAACACATTGGATAAATTATAAACAACCCAAATATTCATTAACAGTAAAATAAGTAAATGAAATGGTGTCATACATCTGCTGTTCCCAGAATATGATCCATGAATCTCTGAGGGTCTTGCAACATTTTCAGATGTGTCCATATGGTCAAAACCATTTCCATAATAATACTGAGCTATTATTTACCTTTTTCACTGCAGTGATGTTTGCCCTCAAGGTACAAAAATAGTGGTGGGTAAAATTGCTGATGACTGGCACAACACAATTAGTAGCCTCAATGTAGCACTAGTAACCATTAGTCATTGTTTGTTATGTAATCATATGAAATATTCACCAAAAAGCATGTTTGATATATTTATTTTAATAAAACGGTGGAATTTTGGAATCCAGTAAAACAAAACTCATATGTAAACATTTCAGTTTCAAGTTTTATATTTAAATCACACCTCTTTCTTCACTATTAAATTTAAATAAATGCTTCCTGTCTTTATATATGTTCTAAACGATCAGAAATATAATTATTTTGACAAAAATTTCTTCTAACAGATCAGTTGTTTGAACCAATGGCATAAAATATGCACAAATACATACTCTCACTATTCATTATTTCTCAAAGTTGAATTAATCAACAATTTTATACAAATTATAGATGTGATTGATATGATAAACAGCAATGCACACATGCATCTATGTATATAACTGTATATTTATATGAACTTGCAGTAATTGCTTTTGATGAGTGACTTCTAATTAGCATGCCATAAATACATACCTATATATTACACAAAGCTTGGGGATTTGATAATATGACTTTCAGTTCTCCCTAAACACTGTTAGATAAAATAAGTATGTCTCTAACAGTTATTTCCATCTTGTTTTTAGGTTAACGGGATTCTATCTGCCACCGCCAGTGATAAGTACCAAATCTGTGTTCTCACTATGTTTGACCAGTGATTTTGCAGTTAGTGCTCATGGGTTTAAAGTATATTATGAAGATAAGTAACAGTGATGTAAAACAAACTACTGCCCTTAATGTAGCCAGACAAGAATTCTTCAAGAATGGCAATGGAAGAATTAAAATGAAAAGAGATACAGCCCACTGTGTTACCTCAAGTCTTTTCCCAAGATGAAATTTACCTTCTTGTTAATTATTAATGTACAGTAAAATACTAGAGTTAATGGACTTTAATGTTTCCTATCCCTATGCCTAGACATAGGAAAATCTCTTTCATATATATTCTTAGGAGATGAGACCATGAAATTAGTAGAGGGTTAGGGATTAATAAAAGATAATTAAATGGGAGAGTAAGAGGACACTAGACCTAATTTGTGATTCAAGGCATCATAGACTCTACCCTATACTTCCTTGTGCTGTGCCTCTCCACCAGAAAGTAAACTAGTAATTTGTCTTCTCTGAAAGTTAAAGTCAAGAGGGGAAAAAAGTCAAGAAAGAGAGAAGAGTTGATATCTTTCATTCCTAAAATAGCCTTTCCAGCACTACAGGTCCATGAGCCATTAACCACGAAGAGGAAAACTGAAAGCTTTTAAAACTGAAAGTTGTTTCATTTTGTTTTCCGTGTAAGTTTGGTACAAATTCATTTGGCATCAAAGCCAATACCAAATGACTAAAGACATTTATGATCTTTATTTATCCCAATTCATGTGCATACTCATATATTTTACTACAGAAATATTGTTTTATTATGGAGTGGTCTGTTGGCTCTGCTGAGGGTGTCAAGAATGTACAGAATCTGCATGTTTTTCTTTTTTTAAAAAAATGTACCGGCAAAAATAATTCAGATGAAAAAAATAATTTACTGCTGATAATTTTAGGTAGAAATGCTGGATTTGTTTTTTTTTTTTTTTTATCTATGTGACTGGGCAACAAAATTTCCATCTAGTTTAGGAAAAAGTCTCTCTCTTACCCATAGCGATATCACATCAGATTTAAATTCACTTTGGGAGGCTGAGGTGAGTGGATTGCCTGAGCCTGCGGGTTCAGGACCCGCCTGGGCAACTTGGTGAGACCTCATCTCTACAATAAATCAAAATGAGCCGGATGTGGTAGCATGCGCCTGTAGTTCCGGATACTCGGAAGGCTGAGCGGAAGGATCGCGGGAGTCCAGCAGGTCGACGCTGCGGTGGCTGGGAGCAGCCACTGCACTTCAGTCTGGGTGACAGAGTGAGACTCCAACTCAAAAAAAAAATTCACTGTGCAGGGACCATTTTACTAGAATTGATCACATCAGGTTCAAGATAATCATCAAAAGATACATAAATACAGTAGCAGGAGCAGTTATTTTATAAAACAAAATAATTTAAAATATTATATGTTTAAGAACTATACTAGAAAATAACATAAAATAAAATTGTTACAGTATAAAGGCTAACATTCTGCATGTGGGAAAAGTTTTAAACTAGTCATTATTTCATATGTTTCATATGTTGCTATACTTCTCACTAGAAAAAAAATCCTCTAGCAAATAACTGAGAAAAAATACTTTATCTGTTTTATATACTAAATAATGTCACAAGCAGCAGTTTTGTACACTGTTTTTTACTTAATACCCTTCTGAAGTGTCTTTTGTCTAGCAAAGGAGGATGACTTCCAAGACTTACTTTCCTCCATTGTGATTGTAATGATCATTATTTCTCCAAGGAGCTTTCACAATAGGTGAACATATTTTATCTTGGCAACTTAATTCATAGTTTAAAATACTACAACCACAAAGGCTTAATTTTAAGGTGTAATTTTGGCAACATTGAAGGAGTTAGTAATGCAATGATTTTCTAATAAGAACTCTTTGATAGAAAACCTGTATTCTGTTCATCAAAATACAAAGATATTTTTAGGTTAGCTTATTCTTGCAATAAGTACTAAGTATCTTGAAAATGTACTTATGAATTATGATGTTGGCATGCTTTTGGTTTGGCTGTCAGGTTTTAGGTATTCATACTCAAAAATATTTTCACAGCTCCCCATTGTTTCTGTGTATACAACATTAAATTTCTGTCCTTCATTTTTGCCTTAGGGAAAATGAATTTCTATATTTTATGTCATTGTATTGTGTGCTTGGGATGTCTTGACTTAAAATATAGGATTTTAAGCACGCAGATTGGGCAGAAGAATTGGTTATCATAGTGTAGAATCTTCAGATATTGAATTAGGATATGTAACTTTTACCATACATTTTAGTTTTCAATTTAACAGCGTTTACCACAAAAAAATACATATTACCTCACAGTTTTGTGGGTGAAAAATTCTAGTAGTTTCTGCTGGTTTCTCTGCTCACTGTCTCACTGGATTGGGTTCTTATTCAAAGGCTTTGGGATAAATCAACTCTTGGGCTTATTCCAGCTGTGGCATGATCCAGCTCCTCAGGGTTGTAAGACTTGAGTCCTCTGTTTCCTTGCTGGCTGTCAGCTGGGGACTGCCCATTGATCCTATGGGTTTCTCTTCTCTCTGTACAGAGATTCTATAGCTTAGAGTCACTAGTTGTTGCTTTGAATCACTCCTACATTGGGAATCTAATTTCCCCTTCTGAGGCATCTGTCTGCTACTTTCTTCCTCCACACGTCTCTGACACAAAGTGAAGAAACTTCTTTGTTTTTAAAGTCCATGTAACTGGTTTGAGTCCATCTAGATAACAGAGGTTAAATTTCCTATCTTAAAGTTCTTGACCTTAATTATATCTGCAAATCTTTTTTGCCACGCAACATGTCATATGCATTAGTTTCAGAGATATATTTTTGGGAGATGGAGGGGCATTATTTGGCCTACCGCATCATGTGCAAGTCTATAATAACACATTCTGGAGGGAGTAGCTGCAAGCATTTGTTTATTTAATGGTAGCCAATGATACTGTCAGGACCAACTTGTGAAGTTTGGAAAACTTAGCTTGGAATTTCAAAGCCTGTCTCTCACACAACACTCCCCTACATTTTGAATCAAGGTTTTTGTTCCATGATTACCTCAGACTACAACTCTGGACTTGGTGCATGCATGCTACAGTAAAGTTGATCTACTAATCTGTAAATCTTCTAAAAATATAAACCTATATTCTTAACAATATTTTCAAGATATTAATGTCTGAACCTATTTTTTTTCATTTTATCTTTCTCTATAAAATCATTTACTAATTATTTTGTACAGCTTTTAAACTTTCCTAAGATTTTGCTTGTATCTGTTAGAATTTATGGGATATCTGTTTGTTTGTTTGTTTTGTTTGATTGCTTAGATTAGAAAATATAGTTTATTTAGAAAGAGAGAGAGAGAAAGAAAGAGGAGATTCACCTCCCTAAGGTGGGGAAGGTAGCCAAAGCTAGGAAGCATGGCAACAGCCATAGCTCAAAGAGCACATGGCCACACCAGATTCTAGTAAGGCAATGGCAGTGATAGTCTGGCAATGGCCAGAATCTCTATTTGTTGGTGATGTTATGCATTGTCTGTATTTCTCAAATTGCCAACACTGGACCACATACATCAGATTTATCTGGAGAATATATGAAAATCTAGAATTCTTGGTCCTCTTATAAACCCTGAATCAAACTCTGCAGTGTAGTCTTAGAATATGCATTATATATAAAATATATATATCTTATTACATATATAATATATAATATACATCATATAAGAGACCCCTGATTCTTATGCCTGATGTCAGTTATATCTTTCTTTCTCTCCCTGGAAGAGACTAAATTATACCGAATAAATCTGTTGTACAAATAAAACACTAAGAAAAATACTGGTTGAATCAGTATCACTATAAAGATACTTATCCTGGAAAATATACTTAATGTATCTAAACCTCATTTTCCTCATCTGTAAAAGTGAGGTAGTAATTCTCCCTACTTCATAGTCTTATGAGAAATAAAATAACAGAGAGGGTGTTCTCAGAATAGGATTTGACACATAATAAGCATTTCATAAACATTTTGTTACAATATTGATAAAATCATGATTAAAAGAGTAGTTTATGCATAAGCATTTCAACTCTATGGGGAAATATAGCATATTTATCCAAATTTCTGTAATGGAGTTAATGTTCTTTTTTGAAAGAGACTATTTATTTTGATGGCCAGTTCTTTCAGCAAGAGTTATTAAAGTAATCACACATTCTCTTCCCACCTTGTGTCCCCGTGTGTGTCTGCTTGTGTATGTGTCTGCAAGAGATTAATAACTTAAAATAATGTTCCATATATTTTCACACATATATATTAAATCATTATGAAGTGACAAAGGTGATTAAGCGAATGGACAAACATACATCAGTCTCAGAGAAAGTGGTCTGCTGTAATTACTATGGGGTTTCATTTTCAAGACAATGTCATAGATTGCAATCGCTTCACTTGCAGAGGAGAATGTAAAGTAGAATAACATGTACTTTCAGCATTTTTCAAACTATCTGTGATAAAAGACCAATACAGGGGTGTGAAAAATTACGTATACACATTTTAAGCAATGTTATCTATGTATTACCTTTTGAATAACTGAATTTTAGTAGCAATGTGTAGTATGTCATTTGCTCAACCATGCTTTTGCCATTTTCTTTGTGCTGCCTGTCATATGGTGATGCTAGCATTCCTTTGATTAGCATAATTTTTGAGTAAACATCACACTTAAAGTGTGTATACCTTTTCTTGGCACGCCCTGTATATATCTCTATTTGCAAACCAAATACCTTTGTAAACTCTAAAATAATATTCCTGACTTCAATACTTACTTCATTGTGGACCAGTAAGAAACTGTTCACCAAAACACATTGGTCCATGGGCCTGCTATCACCTTTTCCTCCAGTACTAATAAATGATCCAGAATGAGTTATATATTTTCTACTTTTCTAAGGGAGCACAGAGAAATTTGTAATATTCTTTTAAATTAATTTTCTGTCTTCCCAAATATGTATTAAGCTTATCTTCTTCAAGCAAGATTTTCATCTTAAATTCCTTGTAATGTTCATTAATAGTAAAAAGTTTCTATAGTAATAACTCTTAGCAATTCTGTGTGCTTGGAATCATACAATACATTTGAAATATTGTATATTGAAATTAATTTTCAAAATCTAAAAACTTTGTTCTATTGGCAATGTAGAGAATACTTTTTATTTGTCTAGTCATCAAAATATTTAATGTTGTCTATAAAATTGTTCACATTTTCTAAGATTTCTTTTATATCTTAAGTTTTCCAAACCTTGTGACTTTTAATTATCCTTATTTTATTTAGCTCTCAGAATTTGCTACTAATTTATAAAATGGGAACAAAAATTCAGTTAAAATATAAAACCATCATTATGAATGTTTCTTAGTAGAAATTTTTCTATTAGTTGTATCTGACACTTCCATCTCAAACCAAAAGATTAATCAATAGAGTACAATACATTATTCTAGCAAATTTCTAGCAGATACCCAGGAAACACTATGAAGGAGAGTCATTCAGTCAAGATAGCTATTTTTATTAAATACTCATCAACAGTATAGTAGCCTCTGCCCCCCATCTGTGAGGAATATGTTTCAAAACACACAGTGGATACCTGCAATTATGGATAGCACTGAACTATTACTAAATAGTAATATACAGTACTATTTTTTAAATTGAAAAACTGAAAACATTATTAAGTATCTAACAGGTGTGTGGCATACACAGCATGGATATGCTTGACAAAGAGATGACAAAAGCATTTATTTTAGTGTAAAATTTATTTAAATACCTTACCACTGGAAACTGTATACATTTTTGAGACTTGTTTTAGGTTTAACTGTAAACTGTGATTCCATTTATACTTAAAAAAATATGACCAAATATAATTTAGTACAAAAGAGAGTTGCTAATTAAGAATTACTGATAGGGAGACGGGGCAAGATGGCGACGGCATAGGTGAACTGGTGAGAGTCTCTGAACGTGAGTTCCCAAAAAGGCTATTACTTCGATACCCCCATCCCAGCCCACCACCAACCGCGCTGGGGTCAGGCCTGGGAACTTCAGTCCCACGCAAGGCCAGATATTGCACCCCTCCCCCCACTGCTGCTGTTCTACTCGTGTGTGGAAGTCTCTGGTCCCAGCCCCCTCCAGATCCCTCCCCGGCTGCATTGTCTCCAGACCGGGCACCCAGCATCAAGCCGCCAGTCACACAGGGAGGCTCTGGGCACCCACCCCTCAGAGACGCGGGTTTCATTTCTGGCTGAAGTACTCTGTAGGGTCCCAGCACCACTCTCGCCGTTTACAGCCTGCCCTTTGGAACTTTGGAGCTCTGGAACTCCGGGTCCACCCTGGCTGAGGCACTCAGCGTGGGACCCCAAACCAGAGGACCCAGACAAGCGGAGAAAAACAGATCTGCTTAAACTGCCTTGCCATTCTCCAGGCAGAGACTTCCATTGCCCTGCCCACCTATCAACAAACTTTACCTCATTTCCTAAGGCCAGGTATTGCAGCGTGCGGGGAAGTTTTGGGTCCCTGCTCCCTCCAGCTCTCTCCCTGGCTGGCACCTGGCACCGCTGGTTGCACAGGGAGGCTCTGAGTGCCCGCCCCTCAGAGACACCAGTTCCATTACTGGCTGAAGTACTCTGTAGGGTCCCAGCGCCACTCTCGCTGTTTACAGCCTGCCCTTTGGAACTTTGGAGCTCTGGAACTCTGGGTCCACCCTGGCTGAGGCACTCAGCGTGAGACCCCAAGCCAGAGGTCCCAGACTAGCGGAGAAAAACAGATCTGCTTAAACTGCCTCGCCATTCTCCAGGCAGAGACTTCCATTGCCCTGCCCACCTAGCAACAAACTTTACCTCAGCTCCTAAGGCAACAGTGCGAAACAGGAGACAAAGCCCCACCCCTATGCTGCAATGAAAAACAAAAGGGAGAGGCTGGAATCGGAGATCACAGAAGTGACTCTAGTCTGATCGCTTATTTTGACTTATGATTTTATCATTGAAACTGTTGGTCTAGATTACATTTGGTGTTTACCTTCTGACTTATACTGTTTCTTGATGTTTTTGGCCTGTCTCTGTTTAGCTATCAGTATTCTTTAGGGAATCTTTCTTACCTGTCTTTTTTCACTTCTTCCCAGCCCTGTGTCTCTCTCTCACCTGATAGTTGGTATGTATATCTGTTTTCCCTCTTGCACTTCTCTCTTTCGCTTATTTTGACTTATGATTTTATCATTGTAACTGTTAGTTTAGATCACGTCTGTTGTTGACCTTCTGACCTACACTGTCTCTCGATTTTAGTGACCTGTGTCTGTGTAGCTATCAGTACTCCTTAGGGAATCTTTCTTACGTGTCTTTCTTCACTTCTTCCCGATCCTGTGACTGTTTTTCACCTGATAGCTGGTATGTATATCTGTTATCCCTCTCACACTTCTCTCTTTCGCTCATTTTGACTTATGATTTTATCATTGTAACTGTTGGTTTAGATCACGTTTGTTGTTTACCTTCTGACTTACACTGTTTCTCGATTTTATTGCCCTGTCTCTGTGTTGCTTCAGTACTCTTTAGTACTATGTAGCTATCAGTACTCTTTCTTACGTGTCTTTCTTCACCTCTTCCCAGCCCTGTGTCTCGTTCTCACCTGATAGATGGTATGTATATCTGTTTTCCCTCTCGCGCTTCTCTCTTTCTAACTCCCTATTGACCCCCCCTTCCTCCATTATTTTCCTCTTCTATATGCCCCCTTTTTAAATCTAGGGACCAAGACTGCAAACTGCTGAATAGACAGACTGTAAAGCAGAGGGAAAAGTGAACAAAACCAGAAGACCCTCATAAGGAAGAACAGGTCATTGCAGAAGAGAAATAAAAGCAACCCCACCTTCCCTCAAAAACAGAATTGAAGAGGGGGAGGGAAAGGGGTAAAGGGAGAAAAATCTACAGAAATGAAGAAAAACCAAAAGAAGAGTATGGGTCTCTCCCAGACGCCTAGGAGAGCAGACACTGAGAAAACTGACTTTGGAATACAAACAATGAAAAGTCCCCAGAATGAAGGGTCTCAAAATACAAATGTAGATATCAAAACAATAATGGGGAGATTAAAAAGAATTGAGGAGACACAAGAAGAAACTAGGAAGGAGCTGATATCTGAGATAACAGTAATAAAGATACTGTGAATGAAATAAATAACAAATTGATAAGCATGGAAAGCAGAATTACCCAAGCAGAAGAAAGAATCTCAGAGCTTGAGGACCAAAATATAGAAATAACCCAAACTCTTAAAAACACAGAAAATAAGCTAAAAAAGACAGAACAAAACCTTCAAGAGATGAGTGACTACCTCAAGAGGCCTAACCTAAGAATAATCGGACTCCCTGAGGCAGAAAGAGAAACAGAGACCACATTGGAACAAACTTTCCACGAGATCATTCAAGAAAATTTCCCTTATCTAATCAGTGATACAAAAATTCAAACACAAGAGATTCAGAGAACCCCCGCAAGACAACAAATGAGAAGACCAACTCCTAGACACATAATAATTCGCCTAAATAAAGTAGGCACAAAAGAAAAAATCCTAAAGGCAGCAAGAGAAAAAGGCCAGATCACCCACCATGGAAGACCAATCAGAATAGCAGCAGATTTATCTGCAGAAACCCTGCAGGCTAGGAGAGCTTGGAGCCCTATCTTCAAAGTCCTAAAGGATAAACAATTTCAACCAAGAATAACCTACCCAGCCAAGCTAAGCTTCATCAGTGAGGGAGAATTAAAATCTTTCCC
>NW_007064807.1:0-748 GCF_000164805.1 Carlito syrichta
TCCAGTCTGGGTGACAGAGTGAGACTCCAACTCAAAACAAACAAACAAACAAACAAAGAAAACAATGGAATGTTCTCGCCTCAGCTGAACATTTCTGAGATTTCCCAGCCAATTCCAGAAAGAAGTATGTACTGATGTACTGATGTTCATTTGTCCAGGAAAGAGGCTGTCATCTTAGGGGAAGTAGGGTGAAAGGCAGTGTATTTTGATTGGATTTCTTCATGCCTTGGCAGGATAAAGCCAGTTTCTTTTCCATGGACTGGGCATCGAGTGGGAGAGAGGGACCTGAGGACACTGCCCTGAGTGCCTGGCTCATAGTTTTTCTGTAAATGTGTATCCACAAGCTGGGTGCAGTGGCTCACACCTGTAATTCCAACATTTTGGGAGGCTGAGGTGAGAGGATTGCCTGAGCCTAGGATTCGAGGCCAGCTTGGGCAACTTGGCGAGATCTCATCTCTACAATAAATAAAAAAAATTAGCTGGACGTGGTAGCTTACACCTATAGTTCCAGATACTTGGAAGGCTGAGGTGGAAGGATCATCTGAGCCCATTAGGTCAAGGCCAAGGTAAGCCGTGAGTATGCCACTGCGCTCTAGCCTGGGTGACAGAGAGACTCTAACTAAAAAAAAAAGTCTCCACAGATTTAGGGAGTGCCAAGGTTGGAGGAGAGTGGTCTGAGGACATCAGGGAGTAGATGGTATCACCCTTGCCTATTAGGAAGATTCTCTCTGCTGGTGAGAAATAATTC
>NW_007064808.1:0-1637 GCF_000164805.1 Carlito syrichta
CTGTTATCTCAGATATCAGCTCCTTCCTAGTTTCTTCTTGTGTCTCCTCAATTCTTTTTAATCTCTCCATTATTGTTTTTCTATCTACATTTGCAGTTTGAGGCCCTTCATTCTGGGGGATTTTCATTGTTTGCATTCCAATGTCAGTTTTCTCAGTGTCTGCTCTCCCAGGCGTCTGGGAGAGACCCATACTCTTCTTTTGGTTTTTCTTCATTTCTGTAGATTTTTCTCCCTCTCCCCCTTTCCCTCCCCTTCTTCAATTCTGTTTTTGAGGGAAGGTGGGGTTGCTTTTATTTCTCTCCTGCAATGTCCTGTTTTCCTTATGAGGGTCTTCTGGCTTTGTTCACTTTTCCCTCTGCTTTACAGTCTGTCTATTCAGCAGTATGTAGTCTTGGTCCCTTCTCAGAAAGACTTGCACAAGGATACATAACAGTATGTATGGAGTCTGGTCCTTGGTCCCGTCTGGATACCAGCTTCTTTCAGCAGGGCAGGCGGCGGTCCCATCCGTATCTGTTCATCTTTAAGATTTCTGAGGACAGTGCAAACTCCTGTAAAGACCTTGCTATATACATCTCATCATCTATTTCTGCATCTCCTATGCACTGATATTTAAATTCATTTAAGGAATCTGCAAACTTCCACTTCGCTGAAAACAAATTCTTGAGCATGCCAATGAGGGACTTCCCATCCTTGACGAATTTATTGGTCTTGTCCAGCTCCACTTTGTGCGACTTAAGCATCTCTCAGAAGTGCGGGCTGTGGAGGCAGCAGTCACTGAACTCGAGCGCCGGGAGCCCTATGGTGCCCATGGCCCCAGGCCGCGGCCACCTACCATTTCCCGCCTTGAGAGCACACGCAGCGGGACCCCAGTGGCTCCTCCTCTGCCCGTCGCTCCACAGATGTGGTGGCCTCGCCCCACCCCCCCGCAATGTCCAAGCGTGCGTGTGACTCCCGACCTGGCTGACTGGTGTCCCGGACTTGTGAAATAGGACAGCCGGCAAGCAGGAAACGTGGCAGCGGACCCACAGTGACGACAGTAAGTGAGCAAGCAGGCAACAAGTACACCGGTTCCTCCCCACCTCTTTGACCTGCTCGCTCTCCAGCAATCTCAAGTACCCTCTCACAGTAGCCTTGCCGCCCCACCGGCACCTGGGCCACTCCATTGTATCTTTTTTTAATCAATATTTTTTATTATGATGTTGTAGGGGTACAGTTAAGGGTTAGGTATACAATTATGTTACATTCAGGCATTCTGTTGATAAGAGGTGTTTCCCCATCCCCAGACAGATATTTGCTACTGTGTTATATCTTTAAAATAAAGTTTAAAGTCCAGAAGTGTGATTCCTTCTGCTTTGTTTCTTTTGCTGAGTATTGTTTTGGCTGTGTGTGGTCATCTATATTTCCATATTAATTTCTGTATTGCCATTTCCAGGTCTGAGAAGAATGATATTAGTAATTTAGTGGGTACTGCATTGAATCTACCAATTGCCTTGGGGAGGATGGACATCTTTTTTTTTCCATAATCAATATTTTTTATTATGGTTTTTTGGGGTACAGTTAAGGGTTAGGTGTACAAGTATGTTTCATTCAGGCACCCTGTTGATAAGGGGTGTTTCCCCATCCCCAGACAGATATTT
>NW_007064809.1:0-697 GCF_000164805.1 Carlito syrichta
TCCATTTCTTTGCATTCCACTCCATTACATTCCTTTCCATTCCATTTCATTACATTTTTTCGATTTCTCTCCATTCCATTCCATTCCTCTATAATCCATACGCTTCCATTCTGTTCCATTCCATTTCATTCCTATCAATCCCATTCCTTTCCTCTCCCTTCCATTCCATTCCACATCTTGCTTTCCATTCCATTCCATGCATTCAATTCCATTGAGTTCCACTCCATTCCATTCCTCTCCATTCCAATCCATTGCATTCCATTTGATTCAATTCCATTCCTTTCCATTCCATTCCTGTCCTTTCTATTCCATTACATTCCTCTCAATTCCAATCAATTCCTTTCTATTCCATTCCATTCCATTCCTCACCATTCCATTACATTCCGCTTCATTCCATTCAATTCGATTCCACTCCTCTTCATTCCATTACATTCCATTGCATTCCAGTCCACTTCATTCCAATCAATTACATTCAAATTGTTCACCTCAATTCTTTTCCATTCCAGTTCCATCCTGTACTCTCCACTCCACTCCATTCCACTCCATTCCATTCCTCTACATTCCATTCCATTAAATTCCATTCCATTTCTCTCCAATTAAATCTTCTCCATTCCTTTCCATTCCATTCCATTCATTTCCATTACTCTCTGTACTAATCCTCTCCATTGCATTTCATTTCCTTCCTCTCAATTCATAT
>NW_007064810.1:0-682 GCF_000164805.1 Carlito syrichta
TCCACTCACCTCAGCCTCCCAAAGCGTGGGATTACAGGCTGAGCCACCGAGCCCAGCAGGCGTACACACAGTCATATAAATGCTAAACAGTATGACCAAAAAGTAACTGCTGGTGTGTATTAAAGCTGATGTTAGAAGCAGGAATAGGACAAACTGAAATAACTCTCCCATGCTCCAGAACTAGTCAGAGGACAGAAGCACACATAGCTCTTCCTGGTTTTAAGTTTAATATTTACATTTTAAATATACATTAAATTTATGCAAGGTTTTACATTTTTAATGTACTTGTGAATAAATTACAAGTAATCATGAATCCTTACAGGATATGAACTATCGTATTTTGCTTGCGGTTCTCTCACTAAAGTACTTCCAAGGTTTTTACTGATTGCAACTATTCTAATTTTACCTCCCATTCAGTCTCATCATCTTCTGCTACTCTTTCATTTATTTTTTCGGAGACTAGAATAAGATCTTTGGGGGGAAAAAAATTTCCCAGTGAAGAGGAATAATAAAATGAAAGACAAAAATCCTATACAAGTTCAAGTAGATACTAAACAGATACACACTGGCTCCCATGAAGACTTGAGATGTCTGATTTTACAACAGTTTTTTGTTTGGGGGGATTTTTTTTTTAGTTGGAGTCTCACTCTGTCGCCCAGGCTGGAATGCAGTGGCACACTCA